>NW_015547662.1:1417328-1459018 GCF_001515605.1 Sinocyclocheilus anshuiensis | reverse complement strand
ATACTGCATATAGCAATAAATCACATTAAACATTAAGATTTTCTATTTTTTAAGACAGATTCTCAAACCACTCTGATCATACCCTCTTCCTCCATACTGCATAATAGCAATAAATCACATATTAAACATTAAAATATTCTATTTTTAAAGACAGATTCTGAAACCACTCTGATCATACCCTCCTTCTCCATACTGCATATAGCAATAAACCACATATTAAACATTAAGATCTTCTATTTTTTAAGACAGATTCTCACACCACTCCAATCATACCCTCTTCCTCCAAATCGCAAAATAGCAATATATCAAATATTAAACATTCAGATTTCCTATTCTTTAAGACAGATTCTCAAACCACTCTGATCATACCCTCCTCCTCCAAACTGCATAATAGCAATAAGGAACGTTCATCAATGATGTATTGCGTATGAAACGAATCATTACTCTACACCCGATTCACGCTCAGAAGAGAGTATCGAGACTCTTCATCGTGGTGTGGGAGACACAACTCTTTCGAAACACATTTCCTAGTCAAGAACTATAGAAATGATCCCTGAAAGTATAGTCTTAACCTGCACTCACCAAAACCAGCTCGGGTCGACTCTGACTCTCTGAGTCTCACAGACGGTGGTCAATGGGAGCTCGAGCTCGCTGTACACGAATCAGCGATTAGGAAAGTAACATCTAAAAGACTAGTATTTTCATGATCGTGAATGCATACCAATTTTCTAAATAACACAAATATTGACTTATGTCGGTTCACATACAATAAACACGGCTTCTCTGTTAAAACGAGACATTTCCACATACAAGATGTGCTCACCATTATCATCGATGAGAAAAACAACAATCATAACCACATTCGATTGGAATTAGTAACATTGTTCTTATCGTTCCGGTTATATATATATATATATATATATAATACAAATAATATAAAATACTTTGTTTTTAATGTAATGACAATATAAATAAACGTATATTATTAACAATCATACAGTTACCCATAATGCACGTCAAGCTCAAGAAACAGCGCCTGACAAAAGCAACCAATCAAGAGAGAGCATATGTGTTTCTCAATAAAAATAAATCGAACGTCACATATAAACATTTTAAACGTTCTAACACAAGAATAATGTACATATGAATTTTAAAAATACCAATAAATAAATAAAAAAGCATTTTATTTATTTCAATATGTGTATTCAGGGTTGATACAGTGCTGGTACAGCAATAACAAATGTCCGGAGCGAAACCGCCCACTCTTTATAAAGGTTCCGACAAGAGTGAAAACTGTTCACTCTGTTCAGATTTGTATTCATCCAGGTAATTAAAAAAAATATATTTGCTATAACACAGAAAACAGCACTTGCGTTATTCTGAAGACATTCTTTAAGATAAACGTAATAACCAAATACAGCCAGCAGCACGTTTCAAAATCACGGACGGGGCTCAAAACTTGTAACACTAATGAAAAAGTTATTAGGAAAGTTAATGAAAACATACGTGTTTATGCCATTGTAAATTATTTTATGCCTGTATGTTTTGTTTCTTATTTTGTGTCGAATTCTCGTGTATCTGGAAGTTTCAGGTCAGGGTGTTGGCGTCATTTCTTATGAATTATTTTATTCAATTAGTAATTGTAATCATAATAAATGTAAATCATTCACTTTTTTTTATCTTTATCTTAAAAAGATATTTCTGACCAGATTATCCATTTATTCAAAGTTTTTTTTCTATAAATATGACATTATTAATCATAATAAATGTAAATCATTCACTTTTTTTTATCTTTATCTTAAAAATATATTTCTGACCAGATTATCCATTTATTCAAAGTTTTTTTTCTATAAATATGAAATTACTTTTTCTATAAATTCTATTTAAATATGCACAGATTACATATATGGAGAAATAATATTCTAATGTAAGGACCTATATACAGACTATATTGGGATTATATGTCATGCAGAATCATCGGAGATAATCTTAAACACACTGTGAGAAACTTGCATCATAGGCACACTGAAACAACTTTATTGACTTGTATAATATTATCATGGAATTTCAAGTCTGTATTTGTTAAGTGTTTGAATTACAGTACAGTCTTAAAAAGCATGCTTAGACTTCGATGTTAATTGCCTTGGATGGCAAACCAATCTTGCGCAATCTTTGTACAGCGATACCTGTTCAAAAATAAATCAATTGTGTGAGAAAAATAACAACAATTTTAGATTAAGGCAATGCTTATTATTGGGCTTAATGCTACACGATCTACATAATCTCTTACAAACCCAGTTTCTGATTATGATAATAAAGTGTTACCCTTTTCACACAGTATGATTCTGTACATTTAAACAATCCTGACAATGACAAAATAATAATAATAATAGCTTTGTTTGTAAAATGCAATATAATATAGTATAAATATAATGAATAAAAGGTCATAATGAGTAACTCACCCTGCTTAAAACATTTCCATTACAAATGCATTTAAAAATCTCTTTACCCTTCCAGGACACCCATGTGCAACTTTAAAAAATACAAAAATTGAACTTGTACCAGCTGAAATGCCATCTCCCAGTTTATAAGCAAACAAGATTTAGAGCAGATTACAGAATAAAGTTAGATCACACAGAGCTGTGCAGATTCTAGAACATGCAGTGCAGAGCGCTGATTGCAGGGACACCATCCCAATCCCAAGGTTTCAAAATCAGAAGAAGAAGAGGTAGATTTCATGATGGAACCTCTCTCAAACATTTCCAGAGCAGACAAATCAGTTTCTTTCTGAGAAAGAAAAGACACATCTTGAACACCGTTCACCTGGTGCAAAAGAAAAGGGAAGAGCTAATTAAAACCTTTACCTTACAAATATTCACTCATTAAATCAAGATTTTCCTGTACAATATATAGCAAGGTGTATATATATATATATATATATATATATATATTATATACACACACACACACACATACTTGTATTTGTGGTTTACGGGGACTCTCCATAGGCGTAATGGTTTTTATACCATACAAACTGTATATTCTATTGCCCTACACCAACCCTACACCTAAACCTACCCCACACAGGAAACTGCTGCCAATTTTTTAATTTCATAAAACACCGTTTTGTATGTTTTTTAAGCCTTTTGTATTACGGTCATAAACCATGTTTACGTTGTAGTACCCATGTCATTATACACATTTGTGTCCTCATAAACCATATATACCTGTACACACACACACACACGCACACACACACACACGCACACACACACACACGCACACACACACACACGCACACACACACACACGCACACACACACACACGCACACACACACACACACACACACACACACACACAGAAAAACAAGATAGAATAGAAAAAATAGAAAGCTAGATTGCATATATACACTACCATTAAAAAGTTTGGGGTCAGAAAGATTTTATTTATTATTTTTTAAAGAAATCAATACTTTCATGTAGCAAGGATGCATTAAATGTATCAAAAGTGACGATAAAGACTTAATTTTTGATCAAATAAATGCAGACTTGGTAAACATAAGAGACTTTTTTGAAAAATGTCTTTTCACCTTTTCAATGTGAGTGTGTATGTGTGTATATAGGGCTACTTATCTGCCAGCCAGTTCCTTCTTCAGACATGATTTAAATGAAGTAAAACGCTCTACAGCCTTATAACCCTGCAGAAACAAAGAGAGAGAGAGAATTAGTCATTACTTCAGTAGTTGACAAAATTACTATTAAAAAAAACTGAACTTGTTATTAATTATCAACAAACAATAGCTAGATTACATGGAAAAAATATTTTTAAAATTCATACAAAAAATTATTTTAATAAAAAAATGAATGCTGCTATGCATAGTAGAATATCAGAAGAAAATATTATGTTTACTTGACAGCAGATTTAGAACTATAATGATAATGAAAAACCTACAGGGAGCTATAGGTTTCATTGTACAGATATAACTAGTTAACACTAGGTGGCGCTATAGCTGCAGTGATACTGTCCTTATCTCACAATTACATTTGAATGCTCAAAAGCATGATGCACCGCTCTTTCCACTACACCTCTTTCTTACCCTGCCTCCACGGTGCAGCCGGTCCTTCATGATACCAATGAACTCTTTGTAACTGAGCTGATCATCATGATCCACATCAAATATCTTGAAGATGGTGTTAACCAGGTGGCGGGTCAGCTTGAGGCCTGTTGCGACATATACCGCCCGAGCAAACTCATCTGGAAGACAGAGAGAGACACACACATTCAGAGGACAGTGAATTTGCTCCACACTTTTCATTTAACACGATCACCTCATTTTTGGGTTTCTTAAAGGGGTCAATCCGTGCTGGTCGCTGAGGGAATACATCAACTTAGTGCTGTGGATCGCCGGATCGGCTTTCACCGTGGAAGAAGCCCGGGGTCGTCACATGTGCTTGCCGCTCCTTCCACTTCCACAAGTCCAATTATGTCCCCACTGGATGCAACAAATGCCTCGTTTGTAATGGGTATATGAAGCAGTTTTACTCAAGATGCCTTCAAAGTAGATACCAATGATGATCATAACCAATGTCCATCACATATGCGGACTGATATCTAAAAGTTTTTTTTATTTGTATTCTTTTCGCTTTTAGATATAAAAATGGAATAAAACGTCAACAATAAAAACAGCTAGCTAGTTTAACTGATTATCTTAAAAGTCCATAGATATCGCTATTATTTAATACGGCTGTTAACATGTTCTCCGACAAGCGGAAGCGATGAGACCTTTTTTCTGGGTTTGGTCAGGTGATGTTCGACATATACCCTATTTGCATAGTACATTTTGAGAATACAGTGGCAGGTCCAAACCATTTATTTTAAAGGGGGGAAAAAAATTCTAAAATAAATAATTTGCATTTTTCTATTTCAATAAAAAAAATTGTGCATTAAAAAATATTGATATTTATTTAAGTGAAACACTGATTTCAAAAACTGGTACGAATTTCTTTGTTTTAAAATTAGATTTTAAATCCCAGACTTTAAATGTGGTCTCAGACTTTTAAATCTCACTGTGCATTTTACATTTGCATTAAACAGTAGTATGTGTGAATTCAAATTTGTTTTTCAAAGATGAACGAAGGGTTTGGAACGAAATGATATAAACGGGAATCACCCACGAGCTCTCCCGCGAGCCGTCCCATCGCAGGGGAAAGGTTTTACTCTATTGCTTTGTTCCAAGCAATGAGGGCGTCCCGGGGCTCGAAATTCGCAGGGTAGGAGGGGGTAGTGATGCTGGGTGTAACTAAAAAGGTGCCATTGTCCGGTGAGGTCCGGTTGGGGAGTTACGGAACGATCTCATATCGCATAATCTTATTAACTATTTATCTCCTGAACTGCATCTTTCTTTACCACGCTATTCACCGCCAATCCCGCCGTGCAGTCAATTTCACTGGTTAAGGTTAGGGTCAGGTGTGGGGTAGCTTTAGGGGTTAGCATTTTTTGTAGCATAGTGTTGGAAATCAACACTTTAATTGACACAACCTATAAAAACTTTAGAATCAGCTGTGGGGCGGAGTCTGCACTGAAGTGGATTGGGGGGGAAAATTGCACATTCGTGTCATGTGCCTGTCTGTCAATGGGAGGAAGCCACGCCCTATTTTGGAGCTCCCACCCCGTTTTGGAGTTCCCGCCCCCATTTGGAGATCTCCAGGCTGCAGTTATACCCTTCTCAAATAATGACAGAATTTTCATTTTTGGGTGAACTATCCCTTTAAGTAAGTATTTCACCTTGTCCAATGGAACGACAGGCAAAGTTGTACATCTGCATGGCAATGGCAAAGTCTTCAAGGTTATTGAGGAACTGGAAGAAAGACCTGAACTCTTCAAAGGTGATGCCCTGATCATGAAACAAAAGAAAAGAGCAATTCAATCAAACAGACAGAGCTGCCATAAACTGACTTTACATTCCATTCCATTCCATTTCAAAAAGGATCTGTGAGCGACATGACATCATCACGCAGAATACACAAGCAGAGTTCTCATTTCATACCCAAGCAAATCTGTACCGAACACACAAATGCAATGATGGACAAACAGAAATCAACATTTTGATATATGCACAAGAAACCCGACGCTGTGCCGCTCATGCTTGTTTGCTGATGCGTGTGCAGCTCTTTGTGCTCTGCCAACACAGCACACAATGACACATGCCACGATGAAAGGCACGAGTCATTTCACAGCACAATGTCATAAAACTGTCAGCCAAACAGCATGACATCATCGACTGGAATCAAGAAGATAACTTAAAATTTGACTGACAACAGAACTCCAAGAACGTCTTAAAAACACAGCTCAAAAGTCTGGAGTCAGTATGATTTTTTATGTTTTTAAAAGAAGTCTCTTATTCTTACCAAGGCTGCATTTATTTGAACAAAAATAGCAATATTGTGAATTACTACTACAGCTTAAAATACCTATTTATATATTTATTTGAATATATTTTAAAATGTAATTTGTTCCTGTGATGCAAAGCTGAATTTTCAGCATCATTACTCCAGTCTTCAGTGTCACATGATCCTTCAGAAATCATTCTAATATGCTGATTTGATGTTCAGGAAACATTTCCCATGATCATCAATGTTGAAAACAGTTGTGCTATTTAATATTTGAAACATACATTTTTGTAATAATGCAAAAGTCTTTAATCAGTTTTGATCAATTAAACTTGCTGAATAAAAGTTTTTTTTAATGAGAATTAAAAAAAAAAAAATCCTGACCCCAAACTTTTGCAAAGTATTGTACAGTAGTGTACACCCAAAAATTAAATTTGTGTCGCAATTTACTCACCCTCATGTTGTTCAAACCCTGCATATCTTTGTACTGTGAAACAATTTGAAGAACTTTATATCCAAATAACATCTAACCCGAATGACCTCCACTGTATGGACAAAAAACACCCAAGACATTTTCCAAAATATCGTCTTTTGTGTTCCACAGAAGAAAGAAAAGTATACAAGTATGTCATGAGGGTGAGTAAATAATGACAGACTTTTTTTTTTACATTTTGGAATTGAATGCACAGAATCCTGCAGCATATTGTCCTGCCTGTCAAAACAAAATCTAGGATTAAATCTTTCACCCGAGGGTGTCAGAAGTCTTGTCACAGCTATGGTAATCCACATAAACCTCTCTGGTGAGTATTTAACATAGTTCTAGTTACACATTAGGCTTAACTGTTGGGTAGGTTTGATGTTTAAAGCTGGATTTTGTTGGATTGAGTTCAGGACTTGGCACTCGTGGAAAACCATAAAATGCCATAAAAGTGAGTTTAGGGTCTATTCCGTGGGAATTCCAGAGGAGGGTGAAGTCATTCTAGCCAAATGTACAAACTGCTCAAAGGGGCCCCAAAACCTGATACCCTCAACACAAACAGATCCCTCAGATGGGACTGGGAAAGAGCTAAAAGAGAGCAGTCAGGCATGGAGAAACCGACATCAGGTGACCCTCTAGATGGACAGCATGACAATCTGTATTCAAACACAAACTTTGCCCCAAGCACATACACAACACACCCACACAACTACAGTGGGCCAAAAAGGGATTTGGACACTTAACTTAAAATGAAAGGAATTTCATTATATATATATACATACATATATACATATATATATATATATATATATATATATACACATATATATATATATAGATAGACAAGTAGGTAAGTAGACAAATAGGTAGGCAGCACAGGCGGAGGGTGAACCAACTCCAGGGTAAGCTAAAAGTAGCCTAATGCTATTGGCTACAAACATCATAAAACTGTCTTTTTAGGCAAGTACCATGTGTCATGTAGGCTAATAAAATATTTTAATAGGACTAAATTTGTATTTAACGAGATCAAAATTGAATAAAAACATTGTAAGTTGCGAATTATAACGTTTTCATTTCCACGGTTATTCAAACAGCGAAAAAATTACATACAGAAAGCGAGCGAAGAACATGCACTAACTTCAATCTATCTATCTATTTTGAGAGTTTAACTCTCAAAAACAAAGAAACAAAAAAAACTATCGTTATAATTAATGAAGCTGTCTACACTGTAAAATGAATCTCTTACATTGCATATACATCTGCACTTTGTTGTTTATGATGAGAGAATTCGTGAGAGTGCAGAATTCCGTCTGCAAGCGCGCACACTAAAACCTCTGGTGTTTCAACGATGACTAATCTGAACGTCTCTGACTGGCCATTGCATTCATAAGCTTAACAGAATTGTGTGTGATTGGTTATAATGCAAGTAGACAAGTAAGGATGGATGGATGGATAAATAATTGATATCCACATATTTTAAGTGTGGATGAAGCGACCAAATGCTTTTTGGGACCACTGTATATTTTAATATACTTTAAACTCAAGAAATATGTTCAAAGCTCTCACAACATGATAATCGTATAGCTGGTTGAAAGTAAACGGGAATTTACTTTCTTGAACATGTGCCACAAAATCAAAGAGAGAGAAAACAACTGAAACACAAAATGCAAAACCAAACAAAAATGATCTGATCAAGAGCTGCAGACTCCCGCAGGGACAAACCTCTGCTTTCTTCCAGTGTTTGATAAACAGGGATAACAGAGAGAATACAGGACGTTTTTGTACACTGTTGGAATTCACCCTGCAACTTGTGTGCACTTAAGACAGTCAGACCTAAAGAATAGATTCACGTGCAGTTTGAACAAAGTCTGTTTTTTTTTTTTTCAAGAATTAATATAGGGGCACAGTAAACCAGCTAAACAAATAAAAAATAGCAGCACATAACTAATAGACACATAACAATATAACATTTGCATCAAGAATAGTTCACCCATAAATAACAATTTGATGAAAATATACTCACTTTCATACCATCCAAGATTTAGATTAATTTGTTTCATCAGAACAGAGAGAAATTTAGCATTACATCACTTGTTCACCAATGGATCCTCTGCAGTGAATGGGTGCCGTCAGAATGAGAGTCCAAACAGCTGATAAAAACATCACAATAATCCACAAGTAACCCACACCACTCCAGTCCATCAATTAATGTTTTGTGAAGTGAAAAGTTGCATGTTTGAAAGAAACAAATCCATCAAGGCATTTTAACTTTAAACTGTCGCTTCTGGTCAAAATACCAGTTATATATTAACACTTCCTGTCCTTTCACATCAAAACCCACCTACATGCTTGTTTAGAACTGTTTTTGCTAAACAGTGTTTGATCTGTGCATATTTCTCTCCTGGTTCAGATTATATGACTTTTTCACTGGAGGAAGCAATATTATGGATAGAGGACTCATATTTTAGCTTTAAGTTAAGAAGTTAAAAACATCTTAATGATAGATTTGTTCATGACAAACACTTTCACTTCACAAGCTTTTAATTGAGTCATGTGGATTACTTGTGGATTATTGTGATGTTTTTATCAGCGGTTCTAACTCTAATTCTGATGGCACCCATTCAATGCAAGAGGATCCATTTTCATTTTTGGGTGAACTATTCCTTTAAGACATCTGGGCCTGGGAAAAGTCCAGTTCCACTTTACTACAAAGTGTGAGTTTGACACTTGCTCCTTAAATAAACATGGTAATATTAAGAAAAATGACCATCTGCAGGATGAAAGAGTTACATTAGTTGTGGAGAGGTGAGAATAGAGAGACTATAAGATTAAACTGCAGTTCACATGTAAATGTCACACACTCAATATGGGGCATTTGAGCATTCAAGGGTGGATGACCACTCAAGCTGTGGGAATGTGTGTATTTTTGGGCTGGATAAGAGAATTTTATGAATAGAACAAATATGTGTAAATGGATAACATTGAATTTGTATGTGTATTTTTAATAATATGATTGAATTTCCTTGTGGGGCACAGAAGTGTTGAACCAGTAACCTTCCTGTACATGTAAAGCTGTCAGGAGGAGGGGTAACATGAGTCGTTTGAAGGGGTGAAAGTGTGAGCTTGGGGGATGTGGTCGTCCCAGTTGTCCTACACCTTTCTTTCAGATGAAGTTAGTGGCTAGGTGACATTACTCATTACCTTCTCATCAGGTATGCACTGGCGCACATTCTCCAGATAGCTGCGGATATCCTCTACGTTAGTGTAGCGCAGCAAGATTCGTGCAAAGTCCTCCTCGCTGATGGTGGTCATGCCTTTGGAATAGGTCAGGAACTCAATCTCTAACATCTCAGTTTGCAGATTATCCATGAATCTGAAAGACCAAAGACCGCAATAAAAGTCAGAGTGTAAAGAATTTTAAAAAAAAAAGGAAAGAAAAATTTAAAATGTCAATGGTGTTTGCCCATGCACAACTCGCCGCTATGTGCTAGGGTGTTGCTATGTTGTTGCTACTGTAGGGTTTATTCCAGGTGGTTTCTATGATGGCCCTATGTCTTTATAATATTAAGAGTTTCTCAATATGGCTTTGTATGATATTCAATGTGCTTCATTTTCTACAAGAAAAATAGAAAAAATGTTGCACAACATGGCACAAATGTTTGATGTTTAACATGCATTTATGTGGACCAATGAAATTGCACTATAGGCGGGGCTACCCATTGCTACACCGCAGTAGAAAAAAACAAAGTAATCAACAAAACATCCTGTCATTTGTATTGACTGGCTATGATAAATTTACCTTTTACATTTATACTACCGTTCAAAAGTTTGGGGTCTGTAAGACTTTTTACATTTTTTTTTAAAGAAATTAACATTTTTATTCAGTAAGGATTTATTCAATTGAACAAAATAGTAAAACGTTGACAACGTTTTTTATTATTATTACGAATATTATATGTTTTCAACATAATGAATGTTTCTTGAGCACCAAATCAGCATATTAGAATGATTCCCGAAGGATCATGTGAAACTGAAGACTGTAGTCTTATATTAAAATAAAAAGTCATTTTAAATTGTATTAATATTTTACATTAATACTTTTTCTGTTGTATTTTGTAGCTGTAGTGAGCATAAGAGATGTCTTTAAAGACTTTTTCATTTTATCATGCCACATCCTCTTAGGACAAGCTGCTAACCGACTTCAGCATTTCCTTCTATCCCTGCTTGATGGACATTAGTTCTCATGCATCCATCCTTGCCAAGTGAAGATGAATAAGTGGCATGTTTTTAGAGCTTTCTTTTTAAGACTCAAGTTGTCATACCTGTAGAAGTCCTCAAACGTTAGCTCCGCCTTCCCCTTCTTGCCAAAGAAGTGCACAAGCAGAGTGGTGTCAATCATCATGTTCTCATCGGCACGCTGCGATTGGTGAGGAGAACGAGAAAGAAGAAACTATGACAAAAATCCTTCTGTCTGAATAAGAAATCAGTCCATCATAGGCTTGCGGAGCCATTCAGAGTACCAGCCATCCAGAGCCTGAAAGTGTGCATCCATTTATCTTTTCTCTCCTGAGCCTACAGAGGACATGTTCTGAGAAGACGTGCAGATCTTTATACCATTAGAATGGCATAAAGATTGTATATTAGACTGAAAAAGAAACACAGCAAAGAGCAATGATACACAGAAATGCACACAAACATGCCGTATACCCCCTGTGTACATCTGGTATATTTAATTACCGCTGAATATGGTTTAAGAGAGCCGTTCACTAAAATCATTTGTAAGGACTGGACATGAATATCAGGTGTACACAGTGTCAAGCCAAAGGAAGTACAGGACAGACCAACACATGACAACACAAAGCATCCATATGGCATGCAATTCGACAACAAACTTTCACACAGCGTATCTGCAAGAGATTTGTGAAAAAATGCACACATGTAAGCAAATTCCACCTTTCCTTCTCAAGAATCTTCAGATTTTAAAGCTAATGTTCAAGATCAATTTGAGCGATCGTTCAAGTATCATGATTCCTTTTTTCAAGCATAGCATTAAAAAAAAAAAAAAAACTGGAAGAAGGTGGCTGAAAGGTGCAAGGTCAGGTTAGGTGGTTGTTGTTGTTTTTTTCTTTTCTACCCATGCTTCACCCTCATCTGCAAGAAGAGCCTATCATGCTGAAACCAGGTAAAACCAGGCATAAACACTAAACAGCTCTTTTCCCCTGGTTATGGGCCTCTGTGCAATGAAGCGAGGCAGAATGCAAGTCCATGCCACTGCTGTACCTCTAGCTTAAAATCCTATCCATGGAGATACAATCAGTGGAAAGTTATAAAGAGAGAAGGAATTATTCCATTTCACTAGCCAGATCGACTCAGACACATATTGCAGATGTTTGGTGTTTTATCAACATAGTGTTATTATAAGAAAAAAAAAAACTTTAAAACTCTTCTGAGATGCCAATGAACACAGGATGGAAATGTAAACTTTTGATCCCAAGAGTACGAAAGCCTGTTTCAAAGATAAAATAAAATAGTCACATCTGTGAGATTTAAAACATAATTGTGATAAATAAAGCAAATGCATTTTTTTTCATTCATTTATAAACACAGGCTTCCATACAAGACAAGAGACTTTTCCAAAAACCTACTGACCTGCCTAGACAGCATTTTAAAGCATTGTAGGCATGTTCTCAACTCAGAGACTGTTACCAAACAAGGTTATAAAAGTATGCTGTCTTCGAAGATCCCTTATTTTAGCTAAATTCAAAGGCAGCATTGTGTGTGTGTATATATATATATATCCCCATACACTCTAAAAAATGCTGGGTTAAATATAACCCAGCGCTAGGTTAAAAAGGGACAAACCCAAATATTGGGTTGTATTGACCCAGCGGTTGGGATGTTTTGAACCCAACCGCTGGGTCAAAACAACCCAATTGCTGGGTTTGTCCCTATTTGTAGTATGTAACCCAGCATGTTTTAGAGTGTTATTAGTGTGATGCATCCAGTATATAAGTGTAGGTATGGACAGGGATGGATCAAGTCCAAACATCAACATTTTTTCTTGGTATTTTGTTCATGCGTTTTTGTATTCACCCTATTACTTTGTTCGCTGATGGTCATAAATATGTTGGGTGAGCATAAAAGTCATGTGACTGAAACAGATGGATTGATAAATTAATCTTTCTTTTATCTAAAACATTTATAGCTGTTTTTTTTTCTTCACAATTTCGTCATCAATCTGCTGGAAGTGTGACATCACAACACTGTGGTTACAGGAAAAAATGAATGTGAGGTCATCATTCCATGTAACACTTCAGCCGGGCCCACAGTGTGACTTAGACATTGCCTGAAGCGTTTTACTCTTTGATCTAAAAACAGCGATAAAAACAGTGATTACTGCTGTCGACTTCTAAGATGAGTAACCCCAATCACACTTCCACACATGCTAGCATGCGCCCTTTAGCCCACAAACAAATACACAATGTCTGGTACCCTGCAGCTGTCAACTCAGACAAACAGACCTGTCTAACTGCTGTGTCATCTGAGGAAGCCAAACTGAAATTACCCTTTCATTGTGAATAACAGACTAAGTAAATACAGGGCATCTGCACACAGCTCTCCACAATCATTAAACTACTGCTTCCTACAGACATCCTCTATTAGCCATTCGAACACAAACACACCATCAGGATGAGCAGACATATTCTGAATCGGTGTATAAACAAAGGCCTTTAAAGCAACACTATCTAACTTTTGGCGCTCTAGCGGTTAATAAACAGAACTGTACGCATCCCGCGGAAGAACATTCCAACCGGAGCTACTTCTCTAAGCTTACGTCTATGGCGATTCACGCATGTATGTGTTACTCCGCAGCGGTGACGACCCGAACAGGCTACACTAGTCCGAATATAAGCACTTATTATAAGTGTACCGTAGTGATTAGGAATAAGACAAATAGGCGGTTTAGAAGATGAATTCATTATGTACTCGCTCATTATTTACATTTTGCAAATTTTGAACACAGAAAAGTTACATAGTGCTGCTTTAATGTGCCTCACCGCTGACAGCTTACAATATTAACTTGTTATTATTCACAGTCGATTAAACGCAAAGACTGCACATGCAAAATATTAGAAATCGATAAGCTGAAATGACAAAAACAATTAATGATGAAGTATTAACAAAGCCAGCAATTCTCTGCAAAATTCTCTGTAAAAAATCATATTAAACCTGAAATCTTTTTCTTGTTTCACATCACAATCAAAACTTCCTTTTGAAATATAGTATATATTTACAAATTATACGCACATACACAAATAAAAATAAATTAAACCTATATAGTAATATATATAAAAAATTAAATTACTAAAAATTAAACAAAAATTAAAATGAAATGCAACTATTTAAAGGTAATTCAAAATTAAATTAAACTAAAATTAAAATGGAACAAAAATACATTTAATAATTAAACCTATACACTCTTAGAAAAAAAGGTACAAAAGCTGTCACTGGGGCGGTACTTTTTTTTGAAAGGTACACTTTTGTACCTTTTAGGTACTAATATGTACCTTTAAGGTACAAATATGGACTTTTTAGGTACAAAGGTGTGCCTTTTGAAAAGGTACCACCCCAGTGACAGCTTTTGCACCTTATTTTCTGAGAGTGTATATAAAAGTATATAATATATAGCATTATTAGGTAAAAATAATACTGAATTAACACTGCAGATACACACACACATATATGTATTTGTAATGCTATTTCTCGTAATTGCAATCTAATATTTCACATTTGTGACTATAATTTGCAGCTTTTTACCTCCCAATTAATTTTTAATTTTTAACTCTGAGGCAGAAACACGATTTTAGAAAATACACTTCCATTCTTATAATCTAATAAATAAGACATTCACTGAAATCAATACATGTTTTTCTTATCAGATGAATTTATAACAACAAACATCTCGTTATCGTGTTTTCATTTATTTTAAATGAAGCATCAAAAACATATTTTCTAGCAGATCAACAGTTGATAAAATACATAAGAAGAGGGATGAAACTGAAAATAAATAAACAAATAAATAAAAGGATATTCCTGGGTCATTAAATGAGAATGATGTTAGGGTTAAGGTGGACATATATATATATATATATAGGATAAATGGAGGAATGGCAGTTAAGGTGTACCTTTTCCAGGTGAGAACACTGTGTTAGGGATGGCTAGGGACGAATAAAAACGTGGGATGAGACAGGAGGACAGAGGGCTATGGTTGTACCTCTGCCAGGTCAGAAAACAGGGCTTGGCTCGCGCCACGTCTCAGCATGTCCCAGTAGTTCCTGGGCACAAACTCCTGACTCTCTTTTTTTAGCACCTGCAGAGGGTTTAGCATGAGATGGAGAGCTGTTATCATGTTAGTTTCTATTGACATGGTTAATAAGAGGATGTGTCGGGTGGTCTCTCAGTCATTTTCTCAACCATGAAAAACATATGGCAAATTTAGCAACCTAAACCAATCAAATATATTGTATAAGGATTCATATGAAGACTAGGAGGGGGAACTTGCTGATGTTAGCAAATGCTAATTGTATGTGGTTATATGATGTGAGTGATTAATCATAAAAAAAAAAATCTGGGATATTATCCAAGACTGAAAGGTTTTATCAGCATATATTATTATACCAGATACAGAATCTTCTGTGAAATGGCTCATATATGCGTCATCATTGACTCACAAAATGTAGTTTTTACCATGACACAAAATGTTCATACCATGACATGAAATCTTGATTATGAATGTTCTGTAACTGCACAGCTATTTTTTAGATCCATATCATGTTACCATGTTCTTTCCAGACACTTTTGAACTAATAGTCGCTCAGACTATTATAAATACTGGCACAATAACGTTTTTTTTTTTGATGAAAAGTGGATTTTTTTTTCTTTTGATATACAGTAACCATGATATCAGCAGAATAATTGCTTCTGAATGGTTGAATAATTGAAAATGACTTCATATGCACTCCACAACACGGCAGCACGTGCATTCAATAATTCAACGATTTGTTGTCAGTTATTCTGTACCTATTTATTGAATACAGAAGCTGAGAGACTAATACTGACACATCAGGATAAGGAAAACAGGAAATATATTTCTTGTGCTGTAAGGAGCCACTTTAATGGACAAAGGTCTTTCACTCTGTCTCTCTTTCTGTACCAGATTCACAGATATACAAAAGCGCTTGTGTATGAGTTGAATATGTGAAAGTGGATGTATGTGTTTTTGTGTGGACAGAATTGTCCACTAAAGTGAGCTAAATTTGACAAAAGTTCCAATAGGGATGTTCTGAATTAGAAAATCTATTTAAAAATAAAATTTGTAAAACTGTAAAAAATGTTTTGTATATGTACTAGTCTATAGTAACTAGAATTAACTTTATGTAAAAATAAAATACATTTTTAGTATGTCCCCATTTACATTTTCTGTTGTTTTCAGTGTCATCAACCAAGACTGCATTTATTTGAAGAAAACAATACAGCAAAAACAGTAATATTGTAAAATATTATTACAATTTAAAATATATATGTAATATATTTTTAAATAGAATTGATTACTGTGATTGTAAATCTGAAATTTAAGCATCATTGCTCCAGTCTTCAGTGTCACATGATCCTTCAGAAATCATTCTAATATGCTGATTTGGCCCTCAAGTAATATTTCTTATCATTACCAATGCTAAAAACAATAGAGCCATTTAATATCTTTTTGGAAACTGATACATTTTTATGATTCTTTGATGAATAGAAAGAACATTTATTTGAATTAGATTTTTTATGTAACATTATAAATTTATAAATGTAACATTTGATCAATTTAATGCATCCATGCTGAAAAATAAATAAAAATAAAAAACTTTGATTTTTTTTCTTCCTAATGACCTCAGACTGAATGGCAGTGTATAGAATTTATAGCATTTATCATCATTTATGTGGTCTTGAAAGAGTTTTAATCTCATTGCTGTCTAGAAGAAACATCTACATCTCAATTGTGATCTTTCTTTTCTTTTGGGTGTCAGTGAGCGAGAGAGATGTAATGTAAGTGATTTAATGTAAGTGAATGTGAAAGACTCCAGAGCTAACTCAATAGAAAACACATTTTACACCAACAGCTCCACCCACTCTTACTCAAACCTGTTCTTTATAGCCCACTGATGAAGTTTGTAACTGACACTTTGTGGTTAAAGAAACTGAAATCAATAAGAATCAAATTAGACTGATAGTGGCAAAACACCCACATGCTCTCTGACCTCTGAGGTCCACTCCACATTTTCATTCAGTCATCTGCAGATCTCTCTCATTCACCCATCATTCCTTCCATGATTTCAAGATTCACACAGAGGTTATAGTTCACAGGTCAGAGAGCTGGGGGAGATACATACGCTGTTTACGGGGACAACCTGATATCCATAGAGCTGCATACTCTACACAGAGATGAGAGGAGAGGTCACAGCATGCGGAAGAGGAGAGGAAAGAGAGAAGAACATAAGAAGAGATGGACAAAGACAGGTTAAACATGCAAAGAATAGAAAGTGGTTTAACCACAGGACAGCTGGCACACTTTCGCAAGCCTCCAAGAGGGGATGACGCAACTGGCTCCCTCTCAGACAGCCCTTGATAAACTGGACATGTGAATGAGATAAAAAGTGTTATGCATCCGGGACAGGCAAAACAAATACAGATATAAGTCTAGAGGAAGTTTACAGTGGGTGGCCAATTGATGTTTTCAGGATATATATGGGATTTTGAGTATCCCACATATAACTAGACTTGAAGAAAATGTGAGTGATGCTTGCCTGTGCAAAACTCGCCGCCATGATGCTAGGCTGATGTGGCTGGTTGTCAAGGTGTTGTTTTATGGTTGCTAAGGTGTTAGGTGTTGGGTGCTAGGGTGTTGTCAAGAGGTGGCTTTCTGACCCAAGTCAAAAGAGCCCACCTCGAAATATTACTCCGGTCCCTTGTTCAGTGCACATCAATGGGATTTTTAAGCCAGTTTGTCATCAGGAAGTTAAGGCGGAAAATTGTAATTCTGATTAAAAGTAATAAATAGGGATGCACAATATATTCATGGTACCATATAAGAATAATTAGCAGAATATATATTCTTGTTATTCTTCAAATATATATATTTGTGTTTTTAAATCGATTAATCACGAATATACTGTATATATATATTATGACACTTTCTACATATTGTAAACAAAGATTTTATCCCCCCCCCCCTAACAAATGATTCAGTGACAGAAGGAAAAATGGTCAGAAAATGTTGATCATCATGCTCAGGAGGTCAAACTAAAGTTTCTATTTATGTCAAGTTTAGCAATTTTGAAGACATCTAAATAGTTTTTGATTTGTGTGATTTCATTTTTTTTAATTAAATGTGCAAATGTGTAACGTTACTCTTTTTATACAGGATTATGATTTTTAATTTACAATTTGGGAGAACTAGGACTGAAAAAACAGATTACAATATTATCATAAACAAAGTTCCTGATATCAACTTACCAGTTGAGCAGATTTTTCAGCATCTCCTTTTCTTCCTTTCTTCTCATTTTTCTTTCGGAAGATTTCTTGCAACTAAAAAAAGAAATAGAGAAGGAATAATGGCGAGTTGAAAAATTCTTTTTAAAAACAAACATCTATGGACAGAATCAACACTCTTATCAACTCACCACAAGAAATTCCCCTTTATCCACCATCTGGTTACCGTCAGCATCAAACATGTTAAAGGCAATCTTAAAGCCTGCATGAGGCTCTGAAGAACAGTTGTGAAAAGAATGTCATATTATTATAATAAGCTGCGGCATGAATTTAACGAAACAATAGGATGTATAAATATATTTGCTCATTGAGCACTGCTTTTTTTTGCAAATTTTGCAGTCGATCTGTTAACCCCTATTAAACATTCAACCACTAGGTGGCTTAATCAGAGGACAGGCCCACATTTCTAAGAACCTGTTACCACCCCAAGAACTTGCAATACACTTTTGCTTTCACCACTTTCCTTTCATCACTCTCTTGAGATTTTTGAACCCGTCAAGAGCAACATGTCTTCACTTTGTAATGTTGCCCAAGCAACAGCAGAAGTGAGAACATATGTTAGGCAGCGTGTTTCTGTGTTACAGCTACTTAACACTAGCTTAATCAAACGGCCACAGACAACTCTGTACGAATGTAAAATCATAAACTAGATCTACTTAATGGGTTAGTTCACCCAAAAATGAAAATTCTGCCATTAACTACTCACCCTCGTGTTGTTCCAAACCCGTAAGACCTTCGTTCATCTTCGGAACACAATTTAAGATATTTTGATGAAATCTGAGGGCTCTCTGACCCTCCCATAGACAGCAAGGTAACTACCACGTTCAAGGTCCAGAAAAGTACCAAGACGATCGACAAAGTAGTCCGTGTGACATCAGTGGTTCAACTGTAAAGTTACGAAGCTAAGCGGACACGCCAGATCTGGGTCAGTGCCGCCACACGCTCGTGAACATGCGTCCACAAGTGACACAGTAGAGATGAAAATAATTAATGACAGAATTTTCGTTTTTGGGTGAACTAACCCTTTAACATCTAAGTTATTCCTCCTAAACACTGAATGGAGAACAAATGAAGACTTTTAATCATGTCTCCTGATTATATGTGAATAAGGGAAAATGCATACTTTACAAATGCAACATTTCATTTACGTTTTTTCCCCCACTAGTTAAATTTTGTGGTGTGAAAATTAATTTTTAAAAATGAAAATACATGACCCATTTTTGAAACATCCTAACTTACAAACAAATATTTTTACTGACAATTGGAGATCAAATCTGGGAAATGCTACACTTTTTGGGTAATATGTAAGTTTAGGAATACTCTTTAGATAAAGCAAATATATTTATTTATATTTCTTCCAAACAATTTTATAAGAAACATTTGACATTTAAATAAGACATAACTGAGAACTCTGCGACCTCTGAGCAGCAAAATCTTCCTTTTGCATAAAGTCAAATCTGAAACTTTAATTATGCAGTGAGTAAAATGTGGCTTCAGTGAAACTCTTTTTGGTGAGGGTGAGAGTCTGGGTGGGCCTTGCGAGCCACACTAGACGTAAAACAGATGATCTTTGATTCATGTTTAAAATAGGATACATACATAGTGCGCTGATTTAAAAAAAAGAAGGGCACAGAAAAAAAAAGCATGGGATAAGAATGAAAACTTAAGGGAGGGAGACAGAGATAGAAAAGACTGAGAGATAGAGGTCATACTCACTTGTCAGAATGCAGAGCAGAAAGAGATACTCAGTGTAAGCGATGATGCCTGAAAAAGGATATCAAAGGGTCACATCCATTCTGCTAATGTACAGTAACACACTAACAACCTACAACTTTTTTCTTTTACTCTTTGTCTAAACTGAAAACTCAGGAGGCGGCTCATCTGAAGCTTGGATTAAAATGTTTACTGATTTTCAAAGCTAGGGGCCTCCAGAGATAGATGGAGTCGCATACCCTTTTCCCTTCTTCTCCTGCTCCAACAAAAAAAAAGGACAAGTAATCCCCCCTTTCATGATGATAATATCTAAAAAGGTGCCTCTCAGCTAAAGTGTCCGTCTACATTTAGGCAACATTTGCCCCGCGTTTGGCCCACACACTGAAGCTGAAGACACAGTGAGTGACCGCCATGGAGACGGAGGCTGCATGCGTTCAAAGGCTTCTGTTTGGATAAGGGTGTTCTAGAGGCATCCGTCAGGACTGGGAGATGTGCCCCATTTAGACAGGGAACTGTCCCTGCTTTTGTTAGACTCGTGAGAAAAGCGTCAAAGTGGAGTACGAAGGAAAGAGAGAGTGAGAGTCAAAATAAAAGCCAAAAAGAGACAAAGCGAGGTGGGCTGATGGAAAGATGGAAGTTCTGTTATGTAAAGGCACCGGGGAAGGGCAGAGAGAAGGGATACGTTTTCCTACACCTCCATTGAAAGTGTTCCTCTCCACAGCTTCTGTGTGAAGGGGGACATGGAGACAGTACTAGGCATAGAGATAGTTCAGGGTCAGTGGACTGAGTGTTACGGGACACTGCCTGGGTGCCTTCGGGAGGAAAACCTGACACTGAAAATTCAACCCAACACCCGCAGTCTCACACACTCACTCAAGCAATACAGAGGCATTCAAAGTCCACTGAGCAAGACAACTCGAGCCAGAAGAGACAATCAGATTGGAAAATTTGGGCAAAATTTACTTAGTTTCCTTAGTTATTCCCTTTGCCAGACCAGATGTTCAATTGAAACTGACATCTCCTATTGTGTTTCATGGAATACAGTAAAAAATACAGGGTTCATAATGACATAAATGATGCACACATTTTCATTTTTAGGCAACTATTCCTTTACAATACTCTGAGAATTCTGTGGCTGACACTAGAGCTGAAGACTCGGGGTCAAAGGTTATCCCTGGGGATCTTAAAACAAATTTAAAGACATTAATATATGTCTAAAGCTGCTTTAAACTGGTAAAACGTGGCTTTTTAGCTGCAGACATTTTGTTAATGTTTACATGGTGCTTACATATGTAGTAAATCTTTGTTTTGAGCAGGGCCCCTTAAATGAAGAGGCGCTGTATTACATTCCATTCATTCCTGTTCAATACAGTCTCAATACTAAGCCTGTCTCCTAGAGATGCATTAAGCTTAAATGCTAAATCTGATGTGTTTGTATGAGATGATTCATACTTTTAAAGGTCCGCATACCGAGCGTTCTCAATTTACAATGCAAAAACACTGGCATGAGAAGAAAGGTCTGGTTCTCGAACTGGATGCATGACAACATCAATGGAAAATATTTGCAGAATTTTTGTAATAAAAACAACAAACATCACAAATGAGCTCTGTATGGTATTCTTTTATACAGTCTGTATTAGTGGTTCTCAACTGCTTTAGCAATATTTGATTTTAAGGACTTTTTTTTTTAAATCTACAAATATTAAAATATCAAATATTAACCAGAACTGCACAGGTTCGACATTAAGATGAGGATGAGGACGTCACATAACCTGTCTATGTTGTTCAGGGTTTCTGCACATTTTCTGAAGGTAAATTTAAGAACAATTAAAGAAAAATTAAAAAATTAAAGGGAACTTAATATGTCAATATGTTCATGGAGCAGTAATAATAACTTCCAACAGATCTCCATTACTTTTAACTTCATTTTACAAATAAAAAAATAGCTTAATTAGAACATGGAAATAATTTTCTATACCTTCTGATTACACTGCAAAAAGTGATGTTTTTCCTTGGTATTTTTGTCTTGTTTTCCAGTGATTTTCAAATCAAGGTACATTCAGAAGCAAAATGATATAAGAAGTCTTGTTTTCTGAGAAACTGATAACGAAGTGAGTTTATGATTAAAACAAGAATAAATATCTGCCAGTGGGGTTACAAAATACACTTCATTCAAAGAGTAAACAAGTTTTCATACCATATACCATATTCTTGTTTTAAGCATAAATCAAATTTGTTCAATTTCGTAGGAAACAAGACTTCTTCTCTTTATTTTGCATCTCAATAAAATGTATCTTGATTTAAGAATGTTTAGATATTTGGATTGGAAAACAAGACAAACAGGGAGACATTCATTTTTTTTGTAGTGCACACAACATTTAATGTCGTGACTTTACAGTAACATCTGATGAATTTAAGACTTTCTGCTCTGATTTAAGACCTTTTTTGATCCTTAATTTGTGGACCTGCATTTTAAGACCTGCGGAAACCCTGGTTGGCTGGTTTCTACCAACTGATAGAATTTTTCCAAACATACCATTTAATTGGATGAATGACCTTTGACATGAAGCCATGAAAAGGTATGGAAAAAGTCTTCTCATCGTTTCTTAAAAAAGCCTGTTTAGTTGCTATCATAGCAATGCATAACTGCATTTATTTTTATTTTTTATTTTATATTAATACATTTATTACTTTATTATTTGCAGTTGCAAATAAAATTCAAACATAATAAACTATGAAGGACAGGGTGCTGTTTGAAGACAATCTAAATAAATAAACAAAAACAATCTAAATAAATAAATAAACAACAACAACAATACATTATTAAAGAAACAGCCATACACAAAGATAGAAAATAAATAAATAATCAGATAAATCATTTATTATATTATAAATGAATCAATAATAAATATAATAAATAAATTAAATAAATATTTAAAAAAATTAAATAAAATACGGAAACAGAACATATATTTGCTTGTGGGACCAGAACAATCATTACTTGGTGTTAATTTCCTAACTATATGGTTTTCTCAAAGTCATATTTAAGATTGTGCAACATTTTTAACTTCCCATGCCTCCTTCTAGTTCTTCACTAAGACTTCCCTTGAGTTTGCATCCTCTTAGAAACCGCTCCTTAGAGACCTGAGCACATTCACGGATCTCGTTAGCATAGCTTCCTCAATTAACATTTGCATGCTATCATTACCACAGCTTGAGATCAGATGCCGTGTCAAGCTGAAGCTTCTTGAGTACAGGCATCTTCTGGATGCATGGCTCCACATCAGTGAAACCAACAAGATAAATGTACTGCCGCCAACTTAAGATGATGGTTTCAAAAACGGTAATTACTATGAGGAAGAACAGAATTCAGAGGGTTTATTTTTAGAGTCCTGCTGTACTGTAAGAGTGTGGAGTGTGTGTATAATTATCACCGCTGGGAATTAGCTGGTGGTGTGAGCAAGTGCTGTTACGTACGCCACAAGCAAATACTTTAATTGTGGCTGTGCTGCTGAAGAACTGCTCGCTTCTGCAGTTATTTCAAGAAAGTATTAATGCAATTCTGCACTCTGTTTTTAGGTTTCAATCCTCGTTTTGGTCAGCAGGCACGTATTTTGCCTGGAGAATGCATGTCTGAGCTATTTTTAGGAGTGCTCACAGGAAGTGAAAGCCTCAGGCCTGTGTTTAACTGGTGCTTGACTGGTACCCACTGAGAGAGAGCAAGCAAGAAAGAGAAAGAAAGAGACAAGAATGGCGAGGACAATTCAGCATCACTCTAGAAAAACTCTGAAGGACTGGATTTGATTTCATATGATTCTGTACAGCCATCACAAAACTGAGAAATAATTTTTCGCCCTATTTTTCTCTTCCCATGCTCTTACAAAAAGAAATAAAATGATGATACTATGGTACACTGATCAGGTGGTAATACCATGGTACATTGATACTGAATGTTAAATGAATTCTATATTCATATTCCATGGTCTTTACTTGGTATATGAATAGATAATTCAAAGAAGGTCAAGACAAACAAACAAAAAAGAATGGTAATACCATGGTACTTTTAAGAACAGCATACTTACAAAATCATATCTTATTTCTTATTTGGGAATTTTTACATAATATCATTTTGCACTATTGTAAAAATCATCATATTAGAATGACTTGTGAAGGATCATGTGACAAATGCGGACTACAATACCTGCCGGTGCCGAGACTCTAATCCACGATCTTTGGGTTACAAGTCCGACTCTCTAACCATTTTACTGTATTTTTGATTAAATAAATGCAGCCTCAAAAACGTACTGATCCACAAAGAGTATGTATATTGAAAGACAGCATAGTCATTGCTGATTTATAGTCATATATATATATATATATATATATATATATATATTCTAAAATACATAGATTTAGATTGTAGTTATAAAATAAAATATAAATTATAAATTATAACTTTTTATACACATACAAGTATAAAATATACACAGATTTAGATTTATAATATAGTAAAAGTTACTAAAGTTCTTCAAGTATTTTGATTTTTTTTGTAATAACATTCAAAATGTTTTTGAATAATAAATTCTCTATGGAATCATGTCATAAGTAAAAAGACTTTTGTTTTCATTTATATGTAAATATAAATGAAATTACATTAATGCATCAAAAACATGAACACATCATTATGCTGTCATGTAGGATAATGTATTTTATGGTGTAAAATGACCTTAATACTTTAATGGATCAAACAACACTTGAAAAACACATAGATTTGTATATGTAGGAAAAACATAATATTTTATCTCTGTGAACTACGGGTTTAAAGGGTAACGCACACAAGGGATGAAAGCACTTGAACTGCAACCCTGAACTGCAACGTTTCCACTCCAATCAGGAAAACATTTAGTTACTAAGTGGAACAGTCAGACCAAAACATCTGGCAGCCCATGGAAACCAAACCTGACTGTCTGCCAAAGGAACAAAAATCCCAAAAATATGTTTATATGCACGTGCCAAAGAATTCTGTACTTGGATATGACAGCTCAACGCCGACAGGGTACAGATTACTGTTTGGCAGGCCTCTGTGATACAACACAGATAGGTGCATAGCTGTTTTATCCAACCTTAACGCTTAAGATATGTGATCTGAAACAGTCACTCGTGAGCGCAGGCATTTCAGCACCATGACAGAGGAAAGCGCCCTTCTTCCTGCTGCAGCATCACACAAATGCGCATTGTCATCCGAGCTTTACGACTGTTTGAGTGCGCAAGCAAAACAATTCACCAAACTCTACAGCGTGAAAGCTTAACAACAGTTCACAATCCCTGCCCCACTAGCAGTTTCATAGATTTGACAGTAAAAAAAATCCTTGCCAGGAGAGAGGGGGAAAAACCCTAATAGGAAGCAGTGTTACGTGGCACTGAGAGGAACAGTCATACCTTATCCTTTGCGGCTACAGCGGGTAGTGAAGGCAGCAGAGCCCGACAGCCTATTCCATTTATCGGGGCTTTCCTCCCTCTATATCCGCACATTTCTGAATAATAATAATACAACACCGCTCCTCCGGCCGCGACGCCCACAGCAACCGCTATTCCTCGGCGTCTGCATCGGTTATCCTTCACGGGAGAATCAAAAAGCGCATTCCGCGAAGCCGACGACAGCGACAAACTCCTAAATATGACCCCCAGTCTGCGCACAGCGGCCATTATTGTTGGTATGCCAGAATTTGTGCAAAATTCCCGAATTCTCATTCATTCATCGCGAGATGTGCTGATCCCTCACCGGGATCACCCAGACCAGAGCAGCAGCAAGTCCAATAAGTATGCCATCTGTGCTCATCTGTAAAAATGCACGTTTACGCACTCTGAATAAATGAAAGCGGTTGGCAACGCACATGTATGTCTATAATTATGGGGCGGGTCTAACTCCCAGGCTTGAACCCCTCAAAAGAAGTCAAAACGAAAGGTCGGGGTGTCTCTTTTACAAAAAAAGTATGCGTTTCAAATTAAGTTATAACTATTATAAGTTGGTTAAAATGCGCTAAACAAGTCGTGTTCAACAGGAGGTAATCATAGCAACAGTACACCGATACGTCGATAAAACATAAATACAAATAATTTTAACTTATATACTTTCATATAACATATATACAAAAAACGTTAGGTAACTGGGACGACTGAGGGCTGCAAAAGAGGATTTCTGTTGCGCGAGATGAACAGCAAATGTACTGTAGCCTACTACAAAATGTAGCTTACACTGTAAAAAATTACCGTTAATTTAACGGTAAAAGACTGTAAAAATGCTACAGTAAAAACCTGTTAAATGGTTAACGGTAAATTCCCCTACTATATACGGTGAAAAACTGTATTGGACATTACATGTATTGGACATTAATTTTACGGTAGTATACCGTTTTTGGAAGTTAAACAGACCGAATAATTTACAGTGAATAACCGTAAATTGACATTCCCAGAATTCCCTGAAAAAAAAAATGAATAAGCAACATCAGATCCATACCTAAGTAATCTTTCATGTAATATCTACTTTGAGGCATGCTCTTAGCTGCTGGGCTGGAAATTTTCTATATCAATCACTCATAGTATCAACGATTTGCCATCAAACAGTTCGTTTCCTTTGTGTTAATGACCCTTATTTTGTGCGTAATGAATCTTTGATCTCTGATATCTTTGATACTTCATCTCAACTCATGTTATGCTGGAACTGTTCAAAGGCACTTCGACATCAGTCAGGGCTGACAGTGCAGTGATGGCGTTTGCACAGATGTGCAGGTTGTTTTGACTGTTTCTTCTTTTTTCTCTTAAAGTTTCATGCACGCTTTATAGGTCATACATTTACACCTGGCTGAGGCAGCCAAGCGACGTTTAAACCCAGGAATGACGATACACTTTAAAATAAGCTTTATTTTAAAAAATAAAATAGAAGTACGTTTTATAAAAAAAAATAAAATTCCAGTCTTTCAACTTAAGAATTTCACGTTTAATTCAATGTAATACTTGCCCTTTGTTTATAATTAATTCACTAGCAATTTCTAAATGAAAAAAATATTCTACTCGGTTTTTTTTTCAGCGTATAAATCATATCGCAAATCAAGAAGACACTTTTTGGACTAATAATACTACTACTAATAATAACGCATAGCCTACGCACTACACACCTTGAAGTCTTGCCTCTAAGAGAAACCACAGGGGTTCTCCTCACGACAACTTTTCTTCGAGTGTCGGTTATGGGTGCAGTCGGCGAGCTGGTGGGCAGCTTCTCTCACGGCTTGGAGAGCTTTGCGCACGGGTCTCATTTCGTCCTCACGCCCCCCGGGGACTCCGGTGCTCTGATGAACGAGCACATCGTCTCCGCCGAGCGCCTGTCACGCAGCACTTCACCGGACCTGACGCATCTGAAAGGGATCCTCCGCCGCCGGCAGCTCTACTGCAGGACCGGCTACCACCTCGAGATATTACCGGACGGATCGGTGCAAGGCACGAGAAAAGACCACAGCAGATTTGGTAAGTGTTATTTATCGTTATTTCATTACAGCCAGCCAGTGCTGCTAATATACTCTAGCAATAACCATACAACACTGTGCATTCACAAGCATATCCATAACGCAACTGCACATGCTGTTCACTTATGTAGAGATTGACCAGGACTGATGATTATTGTAATGGTTAAAACTCTGATATCAAGACATTTCAGTAAAAACATATGCATTATGAATATTTTAATAATGAAATTGCTGACTATTGGTACTTATGTAATTGCAATGCAATGTAAAATCTGATGATATTATTATGACGACAGTGATTATTATTATTATTTTCATAAACCTGTGTTCCAATAACAGTATAACATAGCAAAACACAGTGATTAAGTGTGAAAGATGTCATGAATTAAGTATAGGGCAGTTTGATGCCACTATTGCAGGTGCTTGTCCTGCTGTCTCAACAACGGGGAACTAACAGCTGTGCTTTTCTCACAGGTATATTGGAATTCATTAGCCTCGCTGTGGGGATGGTGAGCATCCGCGGTGTGGACTGCGGACTGTATCTGGGAATGAACAGCAAGGGCGAACTGTACGGTTCTGTAAGTATAGCAATGCTCCAATATATATTTTCTTCCAGTTTCCAGTTCTTCCTCTTACTGGTATATTATTTGAAGTAATGCAACAATTAATTTCATTCATATCGTGGCCATGCTGAATTGAGAGAGTGATTTACAGTGTAATTTCAAATAGCCTTTGGACACAGTTTATTCTTGCATTTGCAGTGTGATTAACCCTTGCCCTCCCTCTTGTTCTCTTAGGAAAAGCTGACAGCGGAGTGTGTGTTCAAGGAGCAGTTTGAGGAGAACTGGTACAACACTTACTCTTCTAACCTGTATCGACATGGCGAGCGAGGATCCCATTATTACATAGCACTCAACAAAGACGGAACGTCTCGAGATGGAGCTCGCTCTCGGAGGCACCAGCGCTTCACGCATTTCTTGCCTCGGCCTGTGGATCCAGAGCGCGTTCCTGAGCTTTACAAGGAGATACTAGGTCACAGCTGAAGCCACTGAACCTCACATTCAAACCCCCAAAAAAGCACCTGCATGCTCTTTATCCCCCTTGGACAAACCTGTCTCAGGAGAAAGCAGCGCAGACGAGGGGGAAAATAGGTCCTCTTTTGCAGGCCAAAGTTGGACCATTAGCAGGAGATGGAAAGCCCTTGATTGGAGTGGCAGGAACCAAATGTCTGGATAGTTCCTGAAGAACAGATCCATTCACACCTGCTGTATGTAGGACACAAGGGATTTTGGATTAAAAGAGAGCACTGGTGGACTTCTGATGGATAACTACTACTACTACTGAAAATTCTAGAAGGCTTCTGAAGGAATTCTGTGAAATGCTTTTGAGATTTCCTACTCTTCCAAACACTGGCATGGACAAACAGGAGACAAACTCCTCCAAACATTTCTCTTTAGGTCCTTTAATTTATGTTTTTTTTTTTTTAAAGATATTTATTTTATATATTTATTTATTTTGAAAGTATATTTTTACAAGAGTAGAAACATAAGGTCACCTGTCAGAGGTGAATGGTTATTGAATTTCTATTTGGAGAAAAAGGTCGACTTTTAGGGAAACATAAGCAGGGACAGCAGGTGTCTACAGCTGTCCGATTCTCATTGATCCCGTTGCCTTGAAATGAAATCAAATGAGCTTTTAATCACTTAAAAGCCTAAACAGTTATGCTAAACTGTGCACAATAATACAATTTGCTAAAAATGTTCATATCATGCTTCAGGATCTTGCCATTTCACTCTCTCTCCCTCAATACCCTGCTGTTAAAAAGGCAGCACAATGCTAACATTAAAACACAATGACCTAAAAACAATTTCCCCTCCCATTTTCTTATTACAGCAACCTTCTCAAGTGACACCTTGGGCTGTAAAGGAAGCCCTGCACAAAGTGGCCTTTTCTTTTGCTAAGTGTCTTGTGAAAGCCATGCACAGCTTTCAAAGCTGTTGAAGAATGCAGGATTGTGGGATATACGTTTGCTGAGCCAGTGCAGGTGGAAGTTTTCTTAGGAAGTATGAGGTCATTTCAAGACAGGCAGAGTCACGTGTGGTCTGAAACACCACAATTACACTGACTGGCAAGTGCTTTGTGTTTTTCCCATCTCTTATTTCTTTTTTTGTTTGATGCTTTTCACTTCCTTTCCCCCCTTACGGTTGTGATTCATTGGCTTTGATGACACTTGATGAGCTGGCTGCCTGTCAATCTGGCTGTCTGTGAGAGTGAGGTGACTGTATGTGTTTAAGGAAGGAAATGTTACTTTTTAAGTAGTGTAAGGGGAGAGGTGGCTCTGGGGCACACATGCGTTTCCAAAATAACACTGGTATGAGGGCTCTTGATCACACTACAGAGAAATAGGGGAGATGGGGAGCACTCTAACACTTTTTTTTGCACTCTCTCCAACTTTTATATAATATTTCCACTTTTAAATGCTACAAATTGAAATAATTTAGAAATATACTATATCTCTAAATAGTGTAAATACGTGCAAGTGCATTACTATCAGTTACTGGGGCCAGCTGGAACACAAAAATTATGCCATTTATGAACATTTGAATTCAAAACAGCAGATAAAATGGTTGAAAACAAAGAAAAAAAAAACACTATACTGTTAAAAGGGTCCGTATACGTTTTTATAGAAATGCTTTTATTCAGCAAGGATGTATTAAATTGATCGAAAGTGACAGTAAGGCAATCATAATGTTACAAAATATTTGTATTTCAAATAAATGTTGTTCCTTTGAATTCTATTCATCAAAGACTCCTGGTTTAAAAATTGTATCAGGGCTTCCACAAATATATTAAGCAACTGTTTTCAACACTGATAATAATAATAAGAAATGTTTCTTGAGCAGCAAATCAGCATATTAGAATGATTTCTGAAGGATCATGAGGACTGGAGTAATCATGCTGAACATTCAGGTTTGCCAGAGGAATAAATGCAATATAAAATATTTTAAAATAACTATTTTCTATTTTAATTTGTAATAATATTTAACTATATTACTATTTTACTGTATTTAATTTAAGTTTAAATAAATGCAGCCTTGGTGAGCATTAGAGACTATATATATATATATATATTTTTTTTTTTTTATTTTATTAATTTTTTTTTTTTGAATGCTAGTGTATAAAATACAGTAATGGCCAAAAGTGATGTCTGGAGAGGATATTTCTCAATATTTGCTTTTAATGATCCTACAACATCAAACTATATTGCAAAGAGGAAAAAAACTTTTGGGGAAAAAAACCCTACAAGTAATCATGAAATATGGGTTTTATTTTACTATGCAAAAAAAAAGGCATAGTAAAGACAAAAAGCTGATAGGAAACAAAGCATACACTGAATATAAGAATATAATCAGTTATTAATAATTTGTTGGTTCTCTTGATTTTGATTACAGCAATCATTCTCCAGGCTCTTTGTGCATGTGTCATGCGTCATTTCTTTGTATGACATAATTTGCCATGTTTTATTACATTATTACAAATGAAACAATTCAGTGCGTACATTTGTTTTACACTCCAACTATGCAGAACGCTTGCAAAATCCTTAATAACAAAATGTTTGAATAAAGGGTGAAGATGTCCAATTTCCTAGGCCGGACATCACTTTTGGCCACTACTGTACATAAAACAGACTAACTTTTATATAATATTTCCACTTTTAAATGCTACAAATTGAAATAGTTTAGAAATATACTATATCTCTAAATAGTGTAAATACGTGCAAAAAAGTGCATTACTATCAGTTACTGGGTCCAGCTGGAACACAAAAATTATGCCATTTATGAACATTTTAATTCAAAACAGCAGATAAAATGGTTGAAAACAAAGAAAAAAAAAACACTATACTGTTAAAAGGTATAGTGAAAAAACCCTACAAGTAATCATGAAATATGGGTTTTATTTTACTATAAAAAAAAAAAAAAGGAAAGGCATAGTAAAGACAAAAAGCTGATAGGAAACAAAGCATACACTGAATATAAGAATATAATCAGTTATTAATAATTTGTTGGTTCTCTTGATTTTGATTACAGCAATCATTCTCCAGGCCAAAACTCTTTGTGCATATGTCATGCGTAATTTCTTTGTATGACATAATTTGCCATGTTTTATTGTATTATTACAAATGAAACAATTCAGTGCGTACATTTGTTTTACACTCCAACTATGCAGAACGCTTGCAAAATCCTTAATAATAAAATGTTTGAATAAAGGGTGAAGATGTCCATTTTCCTAGGCCGGACATCACTTTTAGCCACTACTGTACATAAAACAGACTAACTCTGAAATGCGACAGTGTTAACTCTCACAACTGAGGCAAATGTAGCCTAAAATCTTTGTGGTTCTAAATACAATATAAAGTAACACTTCAACCCTATCTGTTAAGCCATGATATTTCTACTTTGTATAGCATGTAGATCAAAAACCTGTTTGTTTGTTATATATCAAATTAAAATTCTAATAATACCAATTCAGTCACTTAATATCTATTATGTCTTAAATAAAAGTAAAAGTAAATCAAATGCAACATTTTCATGACAGGACTATCCCTTAAGGTAGCAATTACAGGTTACCATGTTTTACTGAGTTGTTGAGTGTATCTCAACATTGTTTTTTTAAATGTTGAGTAGCAGCGTGACAGATAGAGAAATAAAAAAGTTGACAGCAGAACTTTACAGCTTACATAACTGACATTATGTGGGGTGGGAGTGTCTGAACTGTGTGCCTTTCCCCCTTTTTGGGGCGTTGGAACCACATAAACATGCACACACACACACACACACACACACACACAGGGGTTTTCCCCCAAGCAGAAACACCGCTACAGCTAAAGGATGTGGTGAGGCTGATGTGGCCAGATCGACAGATCTACTTTTCATTATTTTAACCTCAGAGAGAGATAGAGGGAGAGAGAAAGAGAGACACTGTCTATGTATGTGAGAATGCATGTGTGTATGTGCGTGTGTGTTTGGACAATTACAACACATGTGTTGTTCTAAGACAGGTGTTGAAGTGAGTGATCTTTCACCTGCATGTCTTTGTGGCTCAGGTAAAATCTGCACAGGTGTTCATGCGGCACGTCAAAGGTAAACACGCATATATACACACTCCACTGATAATGAGAATGAGAGAAGAAGTATACGATTTTGGATACTTGAGGGAATTGGAAGTTCTTAAGCAAAAATTCAGTTCTCTAGGTTGTGTTTTTGTTTATCAGTTTGAACAAACCGGTAGCATGTATTTTGTGTTAAAAATATAAATAATAAAATGAAGGCATCTTAAATGACTAAGTAAAATAAAGTTAAATAAGGCATCTCAAATGACAAAAATTTGTAAATAAAATACATAAATAAAAATCAAACAAAAATAAATGAATTAATTTAAAACACAGACAAACACACACACACACACACACACACACACACACACACACACAAAAAGGATATTTAATCTTTCAACTGTATCTCCAAGACAGCAAAACAACTCAATGGAGATAAGATAGAGACTTCTGCTTAAATCTTGTACTTCTCAGATTCTTCTCCTTAGAACAAAAAATAAATAAAAAATCTCATACGTGAGAAAGAGCTCTGAAAAAATGTTACAAAGTGCAAAGACACCAAGTCTGTATAGTCAGTCTTACGTGTCTTACTAATGTTCAGAAGAAAAATCTACAAGGTTCACTCTATAATAATGTCTCCTGAGAAGGTACAGAGAGAAAGTGAAAAAAATGTAACAAATGAGTGAGTTCCTCTTTCTGTCACAATGTTTGTAGATGTTTTTGGTTGACAAGCTCATTATAAGTGCAGTAATGTTCAGTGTTAACATAATCACTGTTTGTGCCTTCATATCTTCTGTGGTATTAGCTGAACCACTAATTCATCTAGTGCGCGCACACACACACACACACACACACACACACACACCAAAGCAAAGACACAAGAGATACACAAGATACACGTTAAATCACTATGTTCTTTATCTCGTTAAATAGTTGTTTTCTTGTTTTTGTAGATTTCTAATTAAATTCAATCTATGCATGTAATGTAAATTGGTGTTACCATGGTACTAAAAAGGTAATACCATGATTGATGTCAAAAAAACAAAACAAGCTATTAATATGCACAAGTTCACAAAAAAAAAACCTCCCATGACATATTGTCCCAAAAACATGGCTTTACCATGGATGTCCAAAAATCATTGTAATACCATGTTACTTTTTGCTGTTCTTTTCTGCACAGACTTTACATCTGTTTAAATCAACCTGCATTTATTTAAAATGCTTTGATTCAGCTAGATTTTATTTTAATGATTAGTCATTTTCTACCCCCCAATAAAATCACAGCTTATATTTTGCCTTGAAGATAAATTTAATCCAAAACATGTAGACGTACAGTGATAAAGAAGTTTCATTTATCTAAAGAGAGGAAGTTGGCTGTGACAGTGCCAGTTTTAGCATGATGGATGAGAAAGACTAAGTCTGTGCTCCTCATCCTGAACTCCTCTGTAAGCTTTGGGAGGAGAGAGAGATTGAGTATTGCCTCGGGGTTCAGTTTAATTGACAGCATGCTCCCAAAAGACGATCCTCTAATTTGCATGACTTATTGAGAACATGCCTTGTGTCAATGCAGCAGATTTGGCCTACAGTTCATTCTTATATTCTTAATGGGATAAAATGCTTCAGCTGAGGAGGAGGAAAAAGAAGTGCCAAGGAGAATGTAAAGCATATCATTCTACTGCTGTCTATTTAACGAAATAGTTCATATAAAAATGAAAATTTAGTCATCATTTACTCACCTTCATTTAATTTAAAACCCATAGATTTTTTTATTAATTAAAAATGATTTGTCATTCGTGTAAAATCTAGCTATTATCTTATGTTCAAAGCATTTTTAATAGAAGTGATTTGAACACTAAATTATGAAGGGGTTTAATCATTAAAATATATATAAAGAGTGTGCAAAAAGATCAGAAAAAAGTACCATGATACCATATTAAAAACCGTTATTGTTAATTGAAATGATTAAAAAGTTGAAATAAAATAAAATAAAATATAAACATTAGATTAACTAAAACTTAAAATAAACACAACTGAACATTAACTGAAATATAATAACTTTAAGTATTAAACTTAACTGGAACATAAACAAATGAAAGCTAAATAGAAATATTGTAAAAAAAAAAAAAAATAGTTAATCCAAAATAATAATAAATACTATAATAGTTTATAAATAATATGAAATTTTCACTTCTTGTGTAGTAATTTATCCATACATTTTGTCAGTTTTTGGAGCTCAACAGTTCCAGACACCAATGGAAAAGAGCAGCTTAAACATTTTGCTAAACTTCTCCTTTTGTGTTCCATGGAAGAACGGAAGTTGTCTCATTTAGGAATGAATTGAGGATGTGTAGAGGACAGAAGAGGTTTTACACAACCACTGTTCTGCTTTTATATTGTGTTGTGTCCCCCTATTCACTCCTCCCCTCTGATCAAAGTAAACAACCTGAAATATTGAAGCTCTCACAAAGCAGAATAAACTCTGCTCATAAGAAGTGTCCTGAGGCACCTGTCTCAGCTTTTGATGAGTGCGCACGCACGCGCGCGCGCACGCACACACACACACACACACACACACACACACACACACACAAAGTAATCAGTTAGAGTGAAAGGCGGACTGAAGAATATTGAACTCATCTCTCTCTCTCGCTGTGTCTTTCTCCCACACACAAACATACAAACACACACACACACACACACACACACACACACTCCCCACTGAGTGATGGCTTGTAAGGATGTATTGATTGCAGACAGTACCCTTTCACTGCTGCACTATCTCAGAGCTGCTGCAGTGTGTCTCTACATGTGGATGTGTGTCTGTGTATGACATTGTATGAGTTGAGCATATGTTTCCCCTTGGGGTTTAATTAAGCAAGTCTATGCATATTATATCATGTATTTAAACATATAGATGTGTATGTATAGTATTTATTTTTTTAACACAGTGTTTTTCTGAATTTTTATAAGTATATGAGTATCTGTACGTCCTTCAAATGACCGATTTGTGATTATCTGCCTTTGATTCTGTGCAACGATTTTAACTAAATGAGGATCTCGTCTTCTCTCCTTACAATTATCAGATCAATGCTACTCAGAAGTTTTTGCATCTGCACACACACATAAACACAAATTTACCCACAGGAAAAAGAAAAAGAAATCACAAATGGGATTGCTTTAACATCTCAGTGGTTTCTTCTAAACACAAATGAGATTAAATGGAGAGAACGTGGAGACTTTCGCTTTAATCTCCTTCTCAGATTTTTCACTTGAAAAGGACTCCTCTTTGTCTACTCGACAGTTTCAGAAAAGCTGTAATGTCACGAAATGCGGGGCACCAGTCCTGGCTCAACTGTGTATGTCACATTACAAAAATTAAAAATAATAACAATAAAAAAAATAATAATATTCATTATTAAATAAATAATAAATAAATAAATAAAATGGGCCAATATACCCAATAAGTCTGCATGTTAGGGATAATAACTCAAATCAAATTCTTTCTGCTTCGTTTTTATACCTCTACTTAGACTAACATTCTACTTCTGCTGGCCAGCAGTTTATCAGCGCAGTGAGATCAAGAAGCAAATCTGAAAAGGTGACAACAACCCGCACGCGCATGCACACGCATTCGCATGTGACGAAAGCTGCAACGGCCTGTTGACATAATATAGATGGAGGTCTGTGCTCATTGCATTGCATATCACTGTTTTTTTAAGCATCTCGAACAATGAGCGCCATGTTTTTACTACCCAGGCTCATTGGAAATACGTGCCTCTACCTACATTTCTGCAAAAAACGTATCTATGCATACGAATCGCTGCAGTTGAAATGAACACTAGAGGAAGTAAACCTCAGACAAATATATAGTTTAGTCATGAAACTCTAGATGGCGCAGGCTGATGGGTTGTTAACGTAACTGATGATATTCAGAGAGTTAAACGACTTGGCACAAGCTGATTGGTTCATGCTGCACATGCAGCCAATGAGCTTACTGCCTTGCATTTATATGGCTGGCTAGCATTCACTTGAGATTCCTGCAGCGCGCTTTCAGAGTTTCTCTGAAACCCTCCACCTTCCCCAGCTCCACCTGTATAGATCTGCTACGGGTTATTTTATATGATATTTGTGCAGCAGCAGTATGTCTTAAATACTCACAGCACCGTATCACCGTATGCATTGGCAGTAGCAAGATCCTGTACTTGCTTGCAGCAGCAGCAATAATCTACAACTACAGCAGCAATTCAGCAGCAGCGTAGCAGATCTATTCCGCCAAGACCAAATACATTAACATTGTCATATCCATCACCATCTTCCGAGAGTTGTCATGATTAAACTTATTTTCCTTTTCACACAAGTTATGATTTACAGGGCCAGCGTCGCACTTGTGAGGTGAAGCACTCCAGTATGTATCCTGTGAGACTACTGTTTGACAAAACAGCTCAAACCTGCATAGAAAGAAGTTAAACTAGCACAGTTGCATCAAAGTGAAACTGCTGCGAAACATGCAAAAAGGTACGGAATATTGGTGTTGCTGAAATGACACCACAAGCACGTATTTTCAGTGGGCATGGGTTGTGTTTTTAAGATTGCGGGTCAAATTGAAAGTAGTTCAACTTCGAAAAAGGTTTTAGGAAACCCCCTCCAGAACCCTATATGCAAATCAATAGTTCAATAGTATGTTTTTATACACTACCATTCAAAAGTCTGTAAGATTTTTACAATGTTTTTAAAAGAAGTAACTTATGCTTACCAAGGCTGCATTCATTTGATCAAAAGCAGCCATTACTCCAGTCGTCAGTGTCACATGGTCTTTCAAATATCATTCTAATAGTCTGATTTGCTGCTCAAGAAATATTTCTTACTTGTGCTGCTTAATGTTTTTGCAGAAATCGTGATACATTTTTATTAGGATTCTTTGATGAATAGAAAGTTCAAAAGAATAGCATTTTATTTGAAATAGAAATTACTGACCTCAAACTATTTAATTGTATTGTATTTATTATATGCATGCAGTTTGTTTGATCAGGCATTACAAATAGCCTCAGCTGGCTGACTAAATCATTCGTGACGGCATTTTGGCATTGTCTTTGATTGACCTATACAAAAAACACCAACTGTGAAAATAATTTATTCTAGTGTTGTTAAAAAAGTACAATTTAACCACAAGGAACAGCTTTCTTGGTACTTTTATAGGGAGCTCAAAAAACATCTTGCACTGTGTTCTGTTCTGCTGTGCTGCATCTAACTGTTTTTGAAGAACATGTCCTATGTGGATGGCCCCAGAGTCAGTACTGAAAGCTCGTGCAGACAGTGCTGAGATCAATCAGACAATCAGAGAGCGAGTGAGCGAGCGAGAGGAGGGGAAGGGGTGGAGGGCGAGTCTCAGCAAGCCTGCAGAAACACAACTGACGCAGGTAACTCGTCCTGTTCATGGCTTTCTTCCTCACTTTATAGGTCACAATAATTGTGGCACACATCTGATAAGAATCTTTATTATCTAACATTATTGGGATGGGCAAAATTAGGCTAAAATATATTAATAATGGAAGGTTTTGAGAGGACAGGCACTGCTCACAGTAAGTGCTGTTGCATGGGAGAACAACTCATTCTGAGAAGGAATAATGAAAAAGAAGTGCTCTAGCTTCTCTTTTTTTTCCTCTCCTGCCATGGTGTGTCATCACTTCTTTAAAAAGGTGTGTGTGTGTGTGTGTGTCAGCGAGTGCAAAGGGAAACAACATGTACCATAAGGTGCTGCTGTAACCTGTCGGAGAGCAAACATTATCTGGTTCAGATTTTTATGCGGTTTGTGTGTGTGTGAGTGTGTGTGCACTTCAAAAGCGCCTGGTGGTGTGGAGTGCAGCCGCTTCTACTTACACACAGACACATACACACTTGCTCAAAGAGCCGCAGCAAGAAGAGGAAATTCCCTGGTTGGGAAAACCAAGGATCCCTCACAATTAGATCTTGTGATAAGCAACAAAGATATCACTGATTGTGTGTGTGTGTGAGTGTACTGTGTGCAAGTGCACGCTTGTGTTTCTGCATGTCACATTTCTCAAACCCATAAGTGATGATGAGTGTGATAGAAAAGTGTGCAGATGTCCTGCATCACAAACCCTTTGTATGCATTTGTTCTGACATACACCCACATTAGCTCATCCAGTGTATTTCCTGCACAAACACATATGAACCCGAGCAAGCGCCACACTTTCCACTCTCTTGCCCTGACAGCTATGCAGTGGCCATCCCTATTTGATGTTGTCATCTCATTCCAAAGGCATTGCAAAGAGCCAGGTGGAGAAAATGTCTCTCACACGCTCCATCTCTCTCAATGCACGTGGCACTGTTTTTTTTTTCTTTTTTGGTAACAAACAGGATAGTTCTTCCAACTCACACACACAGACACACACACACACACACACACACACACACACACACGAAATGACTCAAGTAATACACAATGAAGTGTAGATGAACAGTTTCACATAAATATAGTAGGGTCCAAGACCACTGAAAATGTTTTTTTTCTTCTAATATATATGCAATTAGTTTTAGCAAATGTAAATTTTTTATTATACAAAACATAACCTAAATTGTAAAATAATAAATGTATGTATGTATGTATATATTATTATATCCTTATTCTGCTGTAATAAAAGCAGCACTTGAGCTGCATGAACTCAACAAGGTTGTGTAAAACCTGATGATCATGTTATCCAGAATGATTTGAGAATGATCCAAAGAGCATTATTTTAAATTCATTTACTTCAATTAGTGACCTATAAATAGTTTGAAATGTTCTGTTTATGTCCAGATCTAAATAGCATAAAATATCGAATCCCAGATTTTCAGTGCACACTCAGACATTTGGACCCCGCTGTACATCCCTGGTCTCAAACTACTGCAAGAAAACGAAGTGTGAGTGCATGTGTGTGTGCTGGCATGCGTGAGTACCTGTGTGTGTGTGCGAGGACAGACTGGATAAACATTATATTTGCTCTGACAAGTACAGGTCTTTTCATACTGAGCCCTGCCGTGTGAAAACAAACATGTCTAACTGAGAGGAAGCAAACAACTCAGCATCACTCCTCCACCTCCACTCTGCACAACCCTTAGCCTCAGGGAAGAGAGCTTGTGTGTGTGTGTGTGTGAGAGAGAGAGAGAGAGAGAGAGAGAGAGAGCTTGTATGAACCCTGTGAAACTGCTTCAGATCAAACAAGACAATCAAAGCAATGTGCTTTTCCTCCTCCTCTTTCTCTGCATCGTTCACACACAGGGGAGGCTGAACACCTATTGATTATTCTGATGTTTTGTGTTGCATGAACATAAAGGAAAATTAAATGGCTCAAACGTAGGTCTTTCATACTTAATGACATTATCAGATATGTTTCATTGAGGTATCATCAACTTTAGCACTATATATGGGATTCATTTTCTAAACAACACTAGAGTTACAAATATTTAACATCATTCATTCCATGAACTCATTTGGACTGGATTGAAGATAGAAGTGTCTGAATTTATTAAAATACAGTAAAACAAGAATATTGAGAAATACAATTTTAAATATTAAAAAAATATTTTAATGTTTTAATATGTAATTTATCCCTGTGATAGCTGAATTTCCAGCATCATTACTCCAGTCTTCAGTGTCACATGATCCTTCAGAAATCATTCTAATATGCTGATTTGCTCTCAAGATGTTTTACTAGAAATTTCTGAGTGAAAACTGTTTTTACATAAAAAAAAATTTTTATGTAAAGAGTACTGTTCAAAAGTTTTGTGCTAATATTTTTTTTTAAATAAATTATTCCTAGCAGCGAAACAAAGACTTCCGAAAACATTCAATTTATTCTGTTTAATCGCACTGCTGTCAAATAGTAGCTATAATTTTATAATAACTGCAACAAACAGTTTTGTGAAGACAAATGCTTCTAACTACTACTTAAGCTCAATATATAACTACTTATTACTGTCCACTGTTATATGGACATTAATGGTCTTGGTCAATCAACCGCAGGGATGTCTTGGTTTGAAGATAATCTAGTTAACTATCAGCATGTTTTAAAAATGACCGTGAATTTAACGGTAAAAGACTGTAAAAATGCTACAGTAAAAACCTGTTAAATCGTTAACGGTTAACGGTAAATTTCCCTACTATATACAAGTAGATATAACTGCAGACCGGAGAACTCCAAAATGGGGCGTGAACTCCAAAAGTGGGCAGAACCTCCAAAATGGGGCGGGGTCTTTTGGTGAAAAGACTTCCACCATTGGCTCTGGCTCCAGCCAATTGTTATTGACTTACATTTCAAAATAAAACTTTATAAATGTAACATGGTTTCTAGTTAATCTAAAATAAAATATGCTATATAAGTAAATATTCTCCGTGAGAGCAGAGCCCAAAGCTCATGGCCAGTGGTGTTCGTTTCTAGTTGATCTAAAATAAAATATGCTATATAAGTAAATATTCTCCGTGAGAGCAGAGCCCAAAGCTCATGGCCAGTGGTGTTCAGACTGGAGTTTGAACCTCTGCTTAATGATATAAACGGGAGAGCTCTCCCGGGAGCCGTCCCAGCAGCGCAGGGGAAAGATTTCACTCTATTGCTTTGTTCTAAGCAGCGGGGGCGTCCCGGGCTCGAAATTCGCAGGGTAGGAGGGGGTAGTGACGCTGGGTGTAACTAAAAAGGTGCCATTGTCTGGTGAGGTCCGGTTGGGGAGTTACAGAGCGATCTCATATCGCATAATCTTATTAACTGTTTATCTCCTGAACTGCAACTTTCTTTACCACGCTATTCAGCGCCAATCCCGCCGTGCAGTCAATTTCACTGGTTAAGGTTATGGTCAGGTGTGGGGTAGGTTTAGGGGTTAGCATTT
>NW_015547662.1:1392463-1416167 GCF_001515605.1 Sinocyclocheilus anshuiensis | reverse complement strand
TGTCAATGGGAGGAAGCCACGCCCTATTTTGGAGCTCCCACCCCGTTTTGGAGTTCCCGCCCCCATTTGGAGTTCTCCGGGCTGCAGTTATACCCTTCTCACTATATACGGTGAAAAACTGTATTGGACATTACATGTACAAAGATACTATTTAAACTGAGCTGGATGTTGACATCACTGAATTCAATGATGAACTGTCTTTAACTGAAAAATTTGTGTTTACTATTGTCATTTTGCATTATTGACACACTATTTTCCTAATTAATGCTGTTCAGTTGCTTTGACACAATCTGTATTGTTAAAAGCGCTATATAAATAAAGGTGACTTGACTTGACTTATACATTATTATTCATTATATTTTGAAATTACGGTTTTTAACTGTAAATTTAAATTAAAACCGTAAAACCTAAAATGTTGCTACCATATTTTTTTCCGGTAAAATTCCGGCAACCACAGCTGCCGTTTTTTTACCGTAAATTTTTTACGGAATATATTTTTTACAGTGTAACACATATGGTTTAATCACACAGACATTTGACTGTAATTCTATCACAACTCTATCACATAGTGATTTACTGTAATGCATGAACTTGCCAAGCATTTGTTTCCAAGTATATTTATGGCCTCAAGGAAAATTAATTTGTGATCTTCTTTCCTACCAGTAAGCGTGTGAGTAAACATGTGTGTTGGGTGATTTTGCCGTAGAGCTGCAACCCAAAACATCCTCTGTTAGTGCTAAATTACATCCTTTTTAATAACTCTGATGTCATTAAATGTATCAAATGTTATGAATTATGAATCCCAAATATGCCAATGCCAGTCAGTGTATCATAATCAAAAGACTTGCAAAACAATATTGTTTTTTAAAAAGTATTATACCACACACAAACCCACACACAGTGGTGTGGTCTGACCTCCTTCACACTTTTCTATGCTCAGACTGTGCGCTTCCAGATCCCAATCTCGCTCGGTAGCAGCTCTCCCATGCAGCTTAGATATTATGCAGCGATTCTGGACCGCTGCGTCTCAGCATGGGTTTGGACCGCACTTGCAGACAAACAGACAGAAGGACAGAGTTGCGAATACACACATACAAACACACAAAGAAGGCCTTTGTTTGTGCAGGAGACTCACTGGTCTCGGATATCAAAGAGAGATGCGGCTGCCGAGACAGACAAGCAGTGAAGAGGTGACAGGATGCGGGTGAGAGAGAGATACAGAACTCTAGGGAGACAAAGACCAAAAGATGGGGTTAAGAAAAGAAAGATCAAAATATAGATGAGAAAACAGGACAGCGATTTTGAGAGACCACAGAGATACGCAGAAAGTTTTTGAAGTGAAGTACGCCGAGGTCTCAGCCTCACATGGCACACCCACAGTCAGTTCACTGACCTTCTGACGTGAAACGCACACAAAAATGGCGAATGTTGGCTGAAATCACCAGTTCTGTTTTGATTGGCTGGCTTTACGCAACTTCAGGGAGTAAGAGTGCAAATTTTTATCACTCAGATTGCAATGGTAAGTTCTTTTCAGGACAACTAATCACTGGATTCATGAAGCATACATCCATTTTCCTCAATTGTTAACAGTGTTTGAAACGATTATTTGCATTTTTAAGGGGTGCACGATATATTGGTTATTCAGTCTTGGTGAATAAAATATTGGTTATCGGCCATTTTTAGATTTTTTTTGTGTGTAGATTTATTGGTATCGGTCGATAACGGATATTTATTTTTTCATGGTCAGTCTATATTTACACTTAAACTGTCATAATTTATTGCTTATATTTAAAGTGTATCTTTAATGACATCAGCTAGTTATATGTAATCTTATGGGAAATATCAATGTTATTATCCATTTTCATACTGTATATTAAAATGTTGTGATGTCAAACTTCATTTAAAACAACAGAATTTATTTTTTAGTATTTTTTTTAAATAATATAGTCAATATAGTGTAGGAGTTTTTATAAATATCGGCCATTTATCGGTTATCGCCATAAATTAACTTAATTATTTCCTAATTAACCAATAAATAATAACTATCAATAATGGTTTGTACCATTATAAATATTTTTGTGGAAACTAGGATAATTTTTTTTCACTATGCTTTGATGAATAGAACATTTTAAAGAACGATATTTATTTGAAACATACATTTTGTGTAACATTATAAATGTATTTACTATCACATTTGATCAATTTAATGTGTCCTTGCTACAAACAAAGTAATAAATATCTCATACATTCCCAAAGTTTTAAACAGTAGTGTTACTTAAATAATATGGAGAAAATGTAAACATCTGCGCATATATAATTTTTTTTGTGCCTGTCTATTTGTGTCATCATCTATTTCAGACAAAGGCACATAAAAACAGAAGAAACCATGATTGGCCACTTTCCATGTCAATCAAGTGCTCTTTTCCTGTCTAAGTGGGCAGTTCTTGGTTAAAAAAAATGCTGCAATGAAGACCAGACTTTTTGCTGCAGGTCGAACTAAGTGAACCACTCAAGACGTTCAAGTATTCAAACAACAAAGTTCCAGCACTCAAACAACATAGCAAATCACACTTTTCGTCTCACAGGAGCAATGATGTCAGCTTTCTGTGTGTATGGCTACGTGTTATTGACTGGAACGCATAACATTCCTCAGCATGGTCTCGGCATGTTGCGAGAATCTTATACACATGCATGTGCCCTTGCGCACACAGACACAAACAAATCACACCGCAAACAGATACAAGAAGACAGCAGCCTGCCAAACCACCAATGCAAATATTCAGAGGAAGAGAGAAAGAGAGAGAGATAGAAAGGATCGTAGGGAGGGAGAAGGAGGTACATTAGTGTCTAAAGGGAAATTCCTGGTGCCCTGGAGAGCTGCAGATCTTAAAACAAACCGTAATGACACACACACACACACCATAGTAGAACCATATTACATGTATAGAAACCATAGTAGAACCATGATACATGTCCAAAAACCATAAAACCATAACAGAACCACATTATATATTAAAAAAACATATTAGCACCACGGTACATATAAAAGTGCCATATTGCAGCCCTTTGAAACCATACCATGGTACCACCACAGGTTTTGTAAGGGTTGGTTTCTACAGTTCTTTTAATATTTAGACTAAATATTGCGACTGTGAAAACACTGAATAACAGCTTCCTGTGAAGCAGATACTGCAGAGGAAGGAAGCTGCAGCTGTAAGGCCACCGTTAGGAACTCCCAAGCTGTCTAACTGAAAGGGTCTTTGTGACATCTAATGACACACACACACACACACACACACACACACACACACACACACACACACACACAGAGTGCTTTTAAAGCTCTCAATTTAAACACACACATAAATCAAAGCCCGAGGATGAGCAGAACAAGGGAATATGTATATCTTGTACAACATACAGAGCTGCTCTAATGGAAATATACAAAAGCACATGTCACGCTGATGGAAATTTGTAGATGCTTCTGGAGGGTGGGGACGCCTTTGTGTAGGCAACAAGAAATTCATTGGCTGAAAACACACATGCATGCAGTTCCAATTTGAAATCATTAATATTTAATTCCTTTGGACAAGGCATCTATCAATAACAGTCACCCAAGGGCATAAACACCAATCTGGCGCATTCTTGAGAGACGTCCAGCATGCTTCATGCCTATGAGCAGAACCTGTTCAGCCCAATAACAATAACGCTGAGTGAGCAAGACAGTGTCAAATGTCCTCCAAACATTAGTGTACTAGTTACTCACAAAAGGAAAAGACTGTTAAACACATCTGTCTTACTGACAGTCTATGCCCAGTGGGGCTCCTCCAGGAGTAGGCATATGGGTGATATGCCAAAAGCGATCAGCCTTAGTTACGTGTATGGATTTATTTGCTTTGAAATATTGGGATCGCAAAGTTCGATGGGGCTGTGATGCATTGTGAATTTTGACCTTGCAATGACTTCAACAGGGGCTTTTGAGGTCAAACGGAGTTGTAAATTAAAAGCAAGTTAGACTGATTTTAAGAACGAATTACCAAATTTAAATGACTGAAAAAGAATAAGCTATTAAATTAAGCCTGCTGATTATTATCATTATTTTAATCAAGTGGTGAGTGACCCAACACAACAAAGTAGTTAATGATACAAAAATAAACAAAGATGCCAAAAAACATGGAAATGTATTAATATTCACATTTTCCAAGAACTGTATTTGCATTAAATTAATGTTAGGTTTATTCAATATAAAATGTTTAACATGACACTAAACCTGGAAACAACAGCCAATGTTATGTTAAGAATTTTTCATATTATTAATACATTATATGGAAATAAAATTGAACTACGCACTTTATCGTACAAAAGTACATAAAATGTGGGGAGAAAAACAATGGAACTGCATTTGCACCAAAATATATTCCTAAATAACTGCACCAAAATACGTTTGTTCAACAATATACAAAATTGCATACTACCACAAGCCAGGAACATACTTTGACCCAATTTTTGTGTCGCGACCCACCAATTGAGAACCAGCAAATTAAAGCCCATAAAGGTCATGAAAGGGGAATTTAGTAAAGGTTCTGTTATTTGTTCAAGTGTGTAATTTCAAAAGTAAGTCAATAGCGAGCGAAAGCGAGAAAGCGAGAAAGCCAAGGTCACACACCCTTACAAAACTCATTCCACAAGGTGTTGCGATGTGTAATTCAAAGTCTAGAGAGAAGAAGGTATTCTTTTTGAAGTGTTCCTGCTGCCACCTGCATGCTATAAAGAGCTAATTATATCAACGACTTCCCACAATTCCTCAGCATTGTAAAAGCTAGCCAATCGCCAGCTAAAGCAAACTAAGAGCAAGCTAGAACTTTGGCTCTAACTTGATCCTCAACATAATCATAATCATAGGCCTATCTTTCACAGCAACCAACCAATCAGCAACTACCTCTTTTGGCTATAATGCATAGAATATAGACACTATAATATCTTCTCTTTTCTCAAACACATCCTGGCCGGGATTTCTAAGTTGTCTAAAATGTTCAGGTTTTGGCTTTGTTTTCCTACTCACATGCTCTCACAGTTCCTCATACATTATATGCACGCATATACCTTCAGCAGGTATGAAAACAATAGGAAAGCAAAGCCAAAACCCAGACATTTTAGGCAATTTAGAATTGTGGCCAGGACGTGTCCAAGAAAAAGAGGCAGTATTGTGCTAGAACTTTGGCTCTAACTTGATCCTCAACATAATCATAATCATAGGCCTATCTTTCACAGCAACCAACCAATCAGCAACTACCTCTTTTGGCTATAATGCATAGAATATAGACACTATAATATCTTCTCTTTTCTCAAACACATCCTGGCCGGGATTTCTAAGTTGTCTAAAATGTTCAGGTTTTGGCTTTGTTTTCCTACTCACATGCTCTCACAGTTCCTCATACATTATATGCACGCATATACCTTCAGCAGGTATGAAAATAATAGGAAAGCAAAGCCAAAACCCAGACATTTTAGGCAATTTAGAATTGTGGCCAGGACGAGTCCAAGAAAAAGAGGCAGTATTGTTAACCTAAATATTGCTCATACTTACATTTAAATGTTTGTTGAAATCCTTAACCCTAAGTATTCAACACTGATACATAATTGTTCAGTTTGTTAAGGAGAAGTGTGTGTGATTTAAAAATCCATTGGATTTATATGTGAAGGAGTAAGCATGGTAATGAAGTATTTTGGAGTACCATGGTATACCACAGGCCTGTGACAGACATGTTTCTCTCATTCCCTCCTTACCCTTCCATCCCATCATCACTTTCTGTTAGACTATGAGCTCTTGAGGGAACGGGTGAATGTGAAAAAAAAAAGCAGAGGCAACAAGGGAATCCTGCTTGCTGTGGATGATGGGGGGGCGACTGAATGCTGATACCCACCGTGGTTCGCAAATCAGAGGGATGGGAGACAATGACTGGTTTATCGACCCAACAAAAGGCCTCTTCACCGGGGTTACGAAGGCTGGGAACCACTGGCAGATGGGAGCCAGGGGGCCCAGGTAAGGCCAGGTATCATGTTGGCTCAGAGAAGAGTTTTTTAAAGCTACATTAGCATGTACTGCTAGTGCCGAATTTGAGGGGGAGATAAGAGAGTTTTGGGAAGTGCATGGTAACATGATAAGACCCTAATGCTTGGAAGGTATGGAGAGATTTCAGCAACAGATACAGTTGATGGAAATGGGAATAAGGACACACTAAGAGTGCAATTATGTGCACAAAAACATGCATGCATAAAGCAACATGAATGGACAGACTACACACACACTGCTGATCTGAACATATCTTACCCACACATGGATAGGAGTCATAGTGTATCTCTAATTAGACCAAGGGTCATTAAACTAAATGCATATAGTTTTCTCAAAAATATTTGTCTAAATGTTCATCGTACATTTAATACCATTTTTTTTAAATAGAATATATTTTAAAGTATGGTTTATTAATTTGATGGCAAGACTGAATTTTTATTAGTCATTACACCAGTTTTCACCAGTCACATGAAATCGTTCTAATATGCTGATTTGGTGCTCAAGAAATATTTCTTATTATTATCAATGTTGAAGCAGAAATAGAAATAGGAAGTTCAAAAGAACAGCATTTATATGAAATTTTTTTTTTAACATTATAAATATATTTACTGTCAAGTATTCATTTCTTAAAAAAAAAAAGATATATACACTGACCCCAGACATTTGAATGGTAGATACCGTATACAAAAATAGTTTTTTTGTATTGCATCTTTCTAAGGATTTTTTCTCACCACTGACACTTAGATGTTGTATGCCACTATTTTCTGTAAGGCTGATTTAGATATATTGATATTTATGAACAGTCTTGTAAAAATACACTTTTATTGGTGTTTTATTTTCTAGTCCCTAGATACTGTATAGCTTGGGTCCTTTCTTCAACTTGACTTTATGGGATTGTTTTGTTACCCATTTCAACATCTGCCATGTGAAGATAAGAGATAAAACTTCTCTCCTCAAGTCGCACAATTCAAGACCTCATTTTTGTCCCACAAACAATGCAGGACTAGTTACATGCCATAAATATTTTTTCATGCATAAAGACACATTTAAACTGTAATTGCACACTAAAAGTATAGAGCTATAAACCTGTTGCAGAAACTTAGAAAATGAAGTTTGCAATCAAGTAAGATATTTCATCTCAAAGATACCAAAATATTTCACTTGACTGCAAACTTTGTTATTTTAACCAATATTAATATAGCCCCAGACCACATATATAAAAAAAATTGGTAATGTAGTGGTAACTTATCCTTGAGACAGACACATGACTCACAAATTCACAGAAACACACCGAAACACATGCATACACATGCAAACCAGCACATAATGTCAAAACAGCTATTAGTGCTTTGAATGGCATGGAGAGGTCTGGAAGTTTCTCCGGTGAGTGTGTGTATGTGTGTGTGGATGAGGGTGTGTGCAGGGGCGGATGATAGCCGCACTTCAAAGACAGCCAGGATCACATCAACAGCTGGGCTGAGTGTGTTCTCAGAGAGCCTCGACTGCCCACCCACCCGGCTACAGCCGTCATCGCACAAGCACACGCACACCCATATCACAGACATACAGATGTACAGGGACACAGACGCTCACTTACACACATTATGACTCAGAATAGAAATGGAAGTTGTGGATTGTCATTACCAAAGAGGTTTGCTTTTAGCCACAGGCTAGTGATTTTCTCTCTCTCGCTCTTACACACTCGCATGCTGGTAATCTCCCTCTCCCACAGGCCAACACGATGAGGCTCTTTGATGGGAGATACAAACAGATGAAGTAGAGATGTAAATCTCTGTCAGAGGATCACACACACACAGATACACACACACACATACACACACACACTGAACTGGAGCTGATCTCATACACTCAGTGCTGCCACGCTGTGGGTTCAAGTAGGAATAGATTGTGGTTATAAATCGAGGAGGTCTATAATACCTACAGCAAACTATCCGTTATCATTCCCATTCATCTCAATGGCAATTGTATGTACAATGAAAAATACATGATTTTTGTAGCCAATCACCAGAGCACATGTCATGTGATCATCATCAATGCTGGAGATTTACATCATGACAACTCTGATTGGCTGATGCCACCACAGAAGTCCATTTCATGTTTTTGAGTGCTGACTGGTAAATCATACTGTATAGTACATTTGATAATAATATAGAAATAACGCTGTTTGCAAGCAACATTTACATCTTGTCATATTTTAGCCCAATATTAATTCATATTCCAGTTCTATTTCATGTTTACATAATTTCTGGGGTCCATGACCCTCGGGGGTCTGTATTGGCACAGCCAATAGTTGAAGTAATTTAGTAAAAATAATTTATGTGAAAAGTAAAAAGCTAAAGCTAAATGTGTAATTTACCCAGACAGAAGTGTATGATTCTGTAAATCAATAATGATTATTATAAAGTTTTTCTTTGCAAACTATACAGTGTGGTAAGATTCTTTTGAAGATATTTTTGAAAAAACACAACAAAACAACAACAACAACAACAAAAGTCTCTTATGCTCACCCAGGCATTTATGTGATCAAAAATACAGTAAAAACAGTAACAGTGTGAAATATTATTACAATTTAAAATAACTATTGTCTATTTTAGTATACTTTAAAAAGTAATTTATTCCTGTGATGACAAAGCTGAATTTTCAACATCATTACTCTAGTCTTAAGTGTCACATGATCCGTCAGAAATCATTCTAATATTCTGATTCTTTACATTTCATTATTATCAATGTTGAAAACATTGTGTTGCTTAATATTTTTGAGGAAATGCTGATACATTTTTTCAGTGTTATTTGAGTAGAAAGTTCAAAAGAACAGCAATTATTTTGTAACATTATAAACGGTTTTAGTGTCACTTTAGATTAATTTAATGGACCCTTGCTAAAAAAACAAAAAAACAAAGAAACATTTGTAGTTTATAATATAATATAAAATGCAACTCAGTTTTCTACAATATGTAACAGTCGGTACCCGCTCGGTCTCTCTACCCAGAAGTTTTTGTCCTGGAAAATGTTATGCTATCAACTATCAACCAATACTTATAATTTATATTAGCATATTAAAAACTAGTCACTTCAAGCCTCCTGGGACAAGAACACCCCTGGTATAAACTTACTAACAGTGTGTGTTGTCTTGTTGTTTGTCGTTTCTCCGATCACAAATGCAGACATGGTTTTATGTTTACACGGCACGATGCAACGCAATGCATAAAAAGACAGTATAAAATTGAAGATATATCCAGCTGCAGACCCGCAGCACCAGCAGTTTCAGAACCGTTGCCACAGAACCGGAAGTGAGGGGCGGAGCTTACATTTTTTAAAAGAGTAGCGCCACCTTACGGTTTTTAGGGGGTAATGTGCTTTTATTACACACCATACGTCACACCCGGTTCTGTGGCTGCGGTTCTATGGCTGCGGTTCTGAAACTGCTGCAGCTGGATACTATTGGGTGCTGCGGGTCTGCAGCTGGATACTATTGGCGTCGCGCCGGGACACGGCATCACAGTATGGTACAGGGGTGTAATAATTTCCGTCACACACTTGAGGAATTCGGCCAATCACAACACACTGGATAGCTGGCCAATCAGAACACACCTTGCTTTTCAGACCGATGAGCTTTGTAAAAATCAACGGGTTTCAGAACGGCGGGGCATAGAGGAGAAACAATAATGTACAGTATGTGGAAAATAATGTGTTTTTTGAACCTTAAACTGCATAAACACATTTCATTACACCAAATACACAAAATAATGTTCTTTTTTAGCAACGTCATATGACCCTTGCACTAAGTTGCACGTTCACATTCTTTCTGTTATGTTGCTGGCAAAAAAATTGGCTACTTACGAAAGGTCATCAATTGCAGTGTTATTTTAGTATTTATTTATTATTACAGTTTTTTTATATGTATATTTAATTAGTTATTAAATGTCTAGTTTTTATTTTAATTTTAAGTTTTAGTTATTTTGTTATAGGGCTGTGCAAAAAATCGAATGCCGTAGTTCACTGACAAGCTACACAAAATCGCGTTCATAATCGGCAATGAATCGCCTGCGATTTTGAACGTGATTTTGTGTAGCTTGTCAGTGAACTACGGCTCTGTGTAGTAAATGCCTCTCCATCTGAAAGCACGTGCTGGAGATTTACTACTAATCACAGAATCGGCTTTACTGACGAGATGCGCATGAAAATCGCATTCGATATTTTGCACAGCCCTATTTTGTTATATGCTTTTGTCACGTTTATTATTTTTTACATTTTTTTATTACTTTTTTGAGAATAACATTTTTTTTTCAAATCAAATTTTGATCTATTTCAGTTTTAGTAATGTTAGTGCTTCAGCTTAAAGGGATAGTTCAATTAAAAATGAAAAATCTGTCAGTTTCAGTTCCCATTGATTTCCATTGTATTTTATGTCCATAATGGAAATCAGTGGGAACCAAAACTGTTTGGTTTCAAACATTCTTCAAAATATCTTTTATATATATAAATATTTATATTATATCTTTATATCAGTTGCTCCATTTGGAATAAAGTAAGTCATATGGGTTTGGAGAATTCTGACAGAATTTTAAGTTTCAGATGAACTAATTCTTTGACCCAGCCATTCCTTTCCTCTTCAAAAGACCTTGACTCCTCATTCTCCTCCTGTGAACACACACCTCCACAAACCCTCGCAGACATTTCCTGTTCCTCCCCACCATATTGTACAGTAAGGTCTGATTGACTGGGTGGGTCAGGAGACTCCTGCCCTTGATATGTCCCTCAGGAGCAGTTATTGTCCTAGCCTGAGCACTGGGTTGCATGTGAGGCCCCTCACTGAGTCTGGGAACACTGACAGAACGTGTGCTAGCTCACAAGAACCCCTCTGACCTCCAATGGGTGGCATATGGCTGTCTGAGGAGGTGCCCGTATATTGGATTTGTTTTATTGTCTTGACGTCAAGCGATAGAAATCATTCAGGCAGGGAAGGACTGGGTGAGAGTATGACAGAATGAGATAACAGAATCATTAGATAACAGTTATGATGATTAGGGACATTAGATAAAGGACTGAGAGAGACAGAGGAAGAATAGGAGAGGAAAAGACCATACAAGTGTTTTAAACTGAAATTAATCTTCTTAAAAGGGACAGTCACACAAAAATGAAAAATCATTTACTCACCCTCATGTCTTTCCAAACCTGTATGACTTTCGACTGTGGAATAATTTAAATTTTAAATTTCTCCTAATATCTACAGAACACATACATAACACAGAAAGTCTTACATGTTTGGAACGACACGAGGGTGAGTAAATGATGAGAGAATTTTTATTTTTGGGTGAACTATCCCTTTAACTCTAGTTTTTGACAAGAAGGTGCTATGATGCATATGTTTCAGGACTATAGCATTTCCTTTCTATAACAAATCTGGAATTACCAGCTCAATCATGGTTAAACTTAAATGGTTAAATTTAAAAGACTATTTTAAAATGCTGGATCAAGCTCATCCTACTGACTAAAATGCCACCAAGATATTGCTTCATTCATCACATTTGCAACTAAATAGGCACAGATATTAAAAGACACTGAAAGCTGGAAATGTAACTTTATTTAAAATAAATAAATAAATAAACAACTAAATAAATAAATAAATAAGTAAATAAATAAATAAATCATTTTAAATACCCCAAAGTGAATTTAGGGTACCCAACATTTTAGTGAATGAAAAATGGATACTCGTTATGATATTTGCTACAGATTACAGTTAACAATTAATTAACTTTAAGTGAGAACTAGATGATAGCAAAGGTCATCTACAGGTGCATCTCAATAAATTAGAACGTCGTGGAAAAGTTCATTTATTTCAGTAATTCAACTCAAATTGTGAAACTCGTAACATTTGGCGCATCATAAAGAGGAAGATGCGACAAAGAAGACCTAAGACAGTTGAGCAACTAGAAGCCTGTATTAGACAAGAATGGGACAACATTCCTATTCCTAAACTTGAGCAACTTGTCTCCTCAGTCCCCAGACGTTTGCAGACTGTTATAAAAAGAAGAGGGGATGCCACACAGTGGTAAACATGGCCTTGTCCCAACTTTTTTGAGATGTGTTGATGCCATGAAATTTAAAATCAACTTATTTTTCCCTTAAAATGATACATTTTCTCAGTTTAAACATTTGATATGTCATCTATGTTGTATTCTGAATAAAATATTGAAATTTGAAACTTCCACATCATTGCATTCTGTTTTTATTCACAATTTGTACAGTGTCCCAACTCTTTTGGAATCGGGTTTGTACTTCAGTCTGTGTGCATTGAATTTATTTAATACACGAGTTTCACAATTTGAGTTGAATTACTGAAATAAATGAACTTTTCCACGACATTCTAATTTATTGAGATGCACCTGTAAATGTAAAAATGAAGAAAATGAGCATACATAATTAAAAAGAAAAAAAAAAGACTGACATTCACATGCTTTAAAAAAAATACATTGCAAAAAAAAAACAAAAACAGAAAAAGCCTATATACAGATATACAGAGGTATAACACCCTGGAAAGGAAGATAATGATGACCACACAGTCTGTCAGAGATGAATCTTTCGGTCTGTATTGCCCTTACCTGTCTTACTCCATTATGAAGATGAATGCCTTTGCCAGCTCTGAACCAGTTTGGTCTCTCATACATACAGACAGAGAGAGAGAGAGAGAGAGAGAGAGAGAGAGAGAGAACACTTTGCTTTGGGTTTTTGTGTGTGTTCATATTAGACAGTGTTTGTACATTGCATGTAAGTTGAGAACAGGTCAACCACCTTTCTAAAACAGGCCATTGTTCTGTTCTTCCTGTCAATTACTGAACAGTAAATGAGGGGGAAGACCTACCTAACTACCCATGTCCTCCCTCTCTCGCGTTCCTCCCATTTCACACTTCATCCACTCCTTTCTGTGACCCTGCTGCCTCATTACACCTCGGTAACATGATTTCCTGCCAGCAATTTGATATGTTGCCACAGACATGCCGTCTGTGACGGGTTTAGAGATAATGAGAGATGTTGAACTGATTTGTTCCTGTTGGAGGAGATATAGTTGCACTGTTAGCATATTTGTTATACAAGACACAGAAAATAAATTATTAATGCATTTTAAATTGTTCTAAATTTTAAATCACAATAATAGTGTCAACACTGTCAAGTATGTAAGAAAGATTCCCAAGAGTGCCTCTAAATTTTAGTATCACATTGAATAATTTGTAATCATCCAAACCAACAGGTGGCAGCACAGGCCTACTATTCATCCTAAATAGTATGCAAGTTTAGTGTAACAATAACACAATGAAAACAGAAACGCACATCTAAAAATGCATTTTGTAAACTAATTTCCACAACCCCTTGTGTAATGGAAGAAGAGTTTCTGATAGTTCTTTTTCAGTGACAACGAATGCCAAACCGAGGCCATTTTCTAAATGTACAAACTTAGTTAAGAATTTTAAGATTTAGCATAATGCTAATTATACAGATGTGATAACAAAATGTATGTGTGAGATCAAGATTTTTAGTGCATAGTATAAGCAAGCAAACTGGGACACCTATGAGTCAAGCTTTTATTACTAAAATCACTAATTGTTATAAATGCTACAAACAATCCCACAATTCCCATTTTCAGAGGCAACATGTGTAAAGGAGTAGTCTTTGCAAATATTTAATTTTAAATATTATATCAGACCAAAAATTCCTCCTTCCTCTCTAAATGCTTTTATACATAATGGTAGTGAATGTGTTCAGTTACTATGCGCATACGAATGGTTTTGATGTATTTGTGGCACTTTGACACTGCCCTTAAATGTAAGATATGAGTTGTATTTATTCATTGTTCAAACAATTTTGCATATATACTTATGTAAAGTAAGAGTTGTTTGGAAGGGCTTTGTTGCCATCTGGTGGTTTGACAAATAATAATCAGCAGCCCTTATGAATGAGGAGTAGTGTGAAGGAAAATAAATCAGCTGCTGATGAATGGCTTGTAAAGCAAGCTTACTTTTAAACACATATGCCACTGGATCTGTCTTTTCAGGAGGTGGTGGAAATTTCATGACTGAAGCTACAGTTAAGGTAGTTATGCCATTGAATCAACAGAGGGCAGCATTGCATTTATTTATTTATTATTCATTTTTAAATTTTATTTATTATTGTTTTAGTAGGAAAGTATTTTCTGTGAAACGGTTATGGACTAAACAAAACGAAAAAATTACAGCTGCTATGTAAAATTTTCCTAATGATAAATAAAGAAAAACTTCCTAATGGGGGAAAAAAATACAAAAAAACATCCAAACCCAAAACAGCTATTGTATTACACTAGGAGATACAGTGAAGGTAACATGATAAAATATCAAATATTTAAAAACTAATATTATTAATATTAGTATATTATAAATGTATCTTGATATATAGGCAAGACAGACTGGTGCTAGTTTTACTTTACTGAATAATAGGTTTATTGTTGACAGATCATTTCTGCGTACAGTACATCCATTCCTTAAAGTCTCGGCTATAAACAAGCCAAAAAAACTATTTTTCCACTGTATTTTTCTACATTTGACCCTTGAAAAGCTGCTAATGGGGCATGTTGTCACACTACATGGGAAACATTATCTCAATTGGGAATTAAATATAATTAAACTGCTTATTATAGGCTAAAGGTAAAATAATTTTCATTAAAAAAAAAATCATGAAATTTATAAAAATAAAAATAATATAAATATTAAACCACTGTTTTGTTCTAAAGATACTCTAATAAATAAATGTGCAACTTAAAAAATACTACATTTAAAACATGTAATATTCTGTTTCCATATAAATGTAACAACATTCATAAATACCTGGTCTCCAAGATATGAAGATCCATGAAATATATTACAGATGTCAAAGCATCAGGTCTAATAAGAATTAAATAAATTGAAATGTTAAAAAAAGTGAAAAACAACACATGCAATGTTCACAATCACCTGAATTCAGTAAATAATGAAAGGATTCATCTGTAAATACTTTTTTAGTAGTTCAAAGTCAGTGAGGCAGATCTCAGATGACAATAAAGCTTTAAATGCTTCTTCACATAGTGTCAATGACTTTTATACTGCATGGGAAAACACATTTCCATCTGAAGTAAGGGGCACTTTCAACCCCAATACAATTTTAATGCCCGCTCTATACGTGTGCCGCCTGCCAAGTCCCCCATAATGCATCAGTGTTACCCTGACTCGGCTCTTTTATGCGGCAGCTTCATCATCTGACGTGATGAAGGTTGTCTTGCACCCTTAAGGGGTCACGCTGTCTGCCTGGGTGACAGGGCTTTTTAATACCTCTCTATGTGAACCTGGCTTTCCTGTAATTAAAGGTGTTGCTGTCAGGGTAAACAATTTTACTCTGAGCGAGATCCCGTCTGTGGATGAAACCAAACTGCAGCCTTTGTGACATTAAAATCGGCTCAACTTTAATAGTATTTGAAAAATAATAGCTGGTATGGAAAATAAATAATAGCTGCTATGGAAAATTCTCCTAATCAAAAATAAAGAAAAACATCCAAATGAGTGCATTAGGAGATACAGTGTAGGTAATATGAATAAATATCAAGTATTCAAAAAATATTAAAAATTAATAATAATAATCCTATTTTTATATTATTGATTTATTTAAGTAATTTCTGTGAATTGGTTATGGACTAAACAATCCAACAAATTATAACTGCTATGGAAAAAAAATCCTAAAAAAAAACAAAACATCAAAAGGCACAACAAATAGTGTATTACATAAGTAGATACAGTGAAGGTAACATGATCAAATATCAAATATATATATAAAAAAAACAAATATAATTAATAATAATAATAATAATTATTATTATTTGTTTATTTAATTTTTTATTGTTTTAGTAGGAAGGATTTTCTGTGAATCGGTTATGGACTACACAATTTGACAAATTATAGCTGCAATGGAAATAAATTCGAGCTGCTATGGAAAGTTGTCCTACTGAAAAATAAAGAAAAACATCCAAAGGCAAAACAACAAGAGCATTACATAAGGAGATACAGTGAAGGTAATATAATAAAATATCAAATATTTAAAAATGATTATTATGAACTTTTAATTATTTTTATTTATTGTTTTAGGAAAGTATTATATGTGAAATAGTTATGAATTAACAGTCCATCTAGTTCATAGATTCTCATGAATCTCTCACACATACACTTACAAACTGTCCTGGTCTTTTACTGTACTCTCGTGAAGGTGGAATTGCAACTTGACATGGTGTTCATGCCATATTTAACACATGGCATGCATTAGTAGGTTGCAACTATGGAAATGGAAGAAGTCGCCTTACATCAAACCATGGACACATACATATGCTCAGCAGGTATAAATGATAAATGTGAGCGAATACGAAATGTGTTCATGGCAGCCGAGAAAGGGAGAGAAGAAATCATACAATATTAAAGATGTACAGGAGTCTGTAAGAATACTGCCACTAAGATCAGACACAGAGTGCTAACACAGTAACAATGTCTATCAATCAATGTCTGTCTGGGACAGGATAGGACACACAGCTGGGGACTTGTTACAAATCTTGCAGGGAAGCTGTAGCCAGTGTTATAGAACCACTGATGGGGGGTGAAAACCAATACTTACAGGTAATATTGATCCAGTGGCTCTGTCTTGCTGTCAAGAATCATGACTTTGGGAAGTTTTATCTCTCAAAAGAGTCACACATAAAGGGGCTATCTGTTAGTGACTGGGGTTACACAATACACTCTAAAGAATGCTGGGTTAAATATAACCCAGCGCTGGGTTAAAAAGGGACAAACCCAGCTATTGGGTTGTTTTGACCCAGCGGTTGGGTTGTTTTGAACCCAACCGCTGGGTCAAAACAACCCAACCGCTGGGTCAAAACAGCCCAACCGCTGGGTCAAAACAACCCAACCGCTGGGTCAAAACAGCCCAACCGCTGGGTCAAAACAACCCAACCGCTGGGTCAAAACAGCCCAACCGCTGGGTCAAAACAACCCAACCGCTGGGTCAAAACAGCCCAACCGCTGGGTCAAAACAACCCAACCGCTGGGTCAAAACAGCCCAACCGCTGGGTCAAAACAACCCAACCGCTGGGTCAAAACAGCCCAACCGCTGGGTCAAAACAACCCAACCGCTGGGTCAAAACAGCCCAACCGCTGGGTCAAAACAACCCAATAGCTGGGTTTGTCCCTTTTTAACCCAGCACTTTTCAGAGTGTACATACAGCACAGAAAGAGATCCAGAGACACAGAGAAGAAGAGAGATTACTAAATATTTAACCTCAACCCAACCGCTGGGTCAAAACAACCCAACCGCTGGGTCAAAACAACCCAATAGCTGGGTCAAAACAACCCAATAGCTGGGTCAAAACAACCCAACCGCTGGGTCAAAACAACCCAATAGCTGGGTCAAAACAACCCAACCGCTGGGTCAAAACAACCCAATAGCTGGGTCAAAACAACCCAACCGCTGGGTCAAAACAACCCAATAGCTGGGTCAAAACAACCCAACCGCTGGGTCAAAACAACCCAATAGCTGGGTCAAAACAACCCAACCGCTGGGTCAAAACAACCCAATAGCTGGGTCAAAACAACCCAACCGCTGGGTCAAAACAACCCAATAGTGGGTTGTTTTGACCCCAACCGCTGGGTCAAAACAACCCAATAGCTGGGTTTGTCCCTTTTTAACCCAGCACTTTTTAGAGTGTACATACAGCACAGACAGAGATCCAGAGACACAGAGAAGAAGAGAGATTACTAAATATTTAACCTGCCCTGAAACCTTCATTATTGATAATGCAAAAACTGAAAGATTTGAGGATGGGACATGGAGGAAGTGCTAACAGCAATTTTGCTAACTCCACCTTTTGCAACATAGGCACATAATAACGGTGTTGCAGAAATGTATTTATAGGCGCGTATTTCGAATGAGGTTGACCTTTTGCCTTTCCCTATCACATACTTCTCTATAATCTTTCTGTGTGTAGATATTGGATTAAATAAACAAACAAATAAATGAAATGAAATGCTAATTTCTTAAATTTTTTTTTTTTACCTTGTTTTCCAGAACAAATATCTAGAAATCCTTAAATAAAAATAAAACATATATAGTACTTGAAAGCCAAAATTATGTTCAATAAGCCTTAAATGGAGCAAAAAGAGACTATGGCGTACAGCAAATATCACAAAAAAGACTCTACATTATTACATTTATTATTATTGGTATACATTTTCAAATCAAAATTATTCTCGTCCACTTTATAATTTTAATATGTAACTGTATTTTTGTCTAATATATATATATATATATATATATTTTTTTTTTCATTTTAAGCATTAGCTATAAATGGAAAAAATAGCTATAGGCTTATGCTTTAAACCTGCGTTTAAATATATTTAAAAAATGACAATTAAAAAAAAAAAAAAAAAAAAAAATCTAAATTTTTAAATATATTTTGAGAAAAAAAAAAAAATATATATATATATATAATTTTGTGAAAAAAAAAAAAGAAAAAAAAAAAAGTCTGACTTATGCAATATTGCTTCTCCAGGTCCTTTATGGGTCTGTGTACTTTTGCGTCCATTCATTTTTCATTTTGTAACCCAAAAATGAAATACAGAAAATGCTGCTTCTTCTTTCATTTTGGTTTTCAACATAGCATTTAAAAATACAACAATCATTTTTTTCGTCATGGTTAAAAAAAGAAAAACGAATGGAAAAGTACAAAAAGTACATGGACCCTTTATGAAAGGGAAGTTTAGATTTTTTTTTTCAGCAGAAAAAAAAAGAAAAGAAAAACAGATTAATTTTGTAGTACTGATTATTCATTTTTATTTTTTGGTATAGTGCATCAATTATGGCTGACTTTGCGCCATCTCAGCTTTGACCTACAGCAGAAAACCTGCCTCTCAAGAATCTGTCCTTCTCTCTTTCTATATTCAGTTCACTTTGACTTGGTTGTTAAACACTAAACAATAATAAATATTAATAGCAAAGCTAAAAAGCAAGAATAGTACTCTAGAGTAACAGTGGCAGCTTGGCTTCTCCTCTCTGAGCAACAGGTTCACACAACTGTCTTTCATTATGTAATATCAACACGTTCCTATAGTGTTTCCAAAACTTTTATTGCCACCCTGCTTTTTTTGCATTTAAAATAAATAAATAAAAATAAAAAAACCTTTACACAAAGCACATGAAATGCTCCCTGTACAGTTCAGTGCTGGTAGACTGTATTCGAGCGGTGACCAGCAACACTTTTCTTTACTACAATTGTGATGATTAAATGTTTCACTCCAAACAAGAAACAGGCAGAGATGGTGGGGGAAGTGATTACTTTCAAGAGGGTCACAGAAGCTCAGGAAAAAGACATTTATCTTGCATGGCAGCAGAGTGTCTCTCTCTTTCTCTGCCTGTAGAGAAGGTTGTATGTGAGCACAGTAGACGATCGAAGGGTTTCTGACAAGAGACAGATGGTGCTGTGAAAATAGCCTGCTACTCTCAATCTTTTCCTCTCTATCTCCTCAATGGTAGTCTTCACCTCATCTCCGGAACAGTAGATTGTAGTCCAAGTGTACAAGAAGGCAGGATCACAGCACACACATCACCGGAGAACGTAAGATAGAGGTGGTGAAATATGACTCACAAATGTTCCATATGGAGAAGATTGGGTGTTCAAAAGATTTGATCTGAAAGAAATGAATACTTTTACTCAGAAAGGATGGATTAAATTTATCAAATGTTACAGTAAAGACGTTTTTAATGTTACAAAACATTTCAAATAAATGCTTTTAAACTTGTTATTCAAATGGTTTCCACAAAAATATTAGGCAGCACAACTGTCAATATTGATGATGATACTAAGAAATGTTTCTTGAGCACCCAATCAGCATATTAGAATGGTTTCTGAATGATGCTGAAAATGTAGAATCGCAGGTAAATTATAACCTTTCACAATATTAATTATTAATTTGGCTGTATTTTAGATCAAATAAATGTAGCCTGAGCATAAGAGACTTCTTTCAAAAACATTCTTAATTAAAAATTAGACCCCAAACTTTTGAACGGCACTGTATATCTTAAAACTCTGGGTGTTTAATATCATCAGTCGTGACATGTGCTGACATCCTCATTGAGACAAGAAAGTGAAATGGTATGCTAAACCAGGGGTAAACCAGTTTAGATCCAACCTCAACACACCTGAACCAGCTAATTAGCCAAAAAAGCATAACAGCTAATGCTATCACTGCGGCTTTAGCGGTACGCAGGGAAGGAGACCAGAGGCCGTTTTTTCATGAATCCAGCAGCTCATTAATCCTTAGTTCGTTTTATAATGTTCTTATTAGTAGAATTCGTATCATTATTATCTTATCAGTATTTTTGTTAGTTTTTTCCCAATTTTATTTACAGAAAGACTGAATGACCAAAAAAGCACCACCACCAGTCAGTCATAAGTTCAGTTAAAATGACTAATATGCATTCATACATGGTTATCAAGTTTTAATTCTAATTACTAAAGTTCTATCATTAAATAATACTTGATTGGCATATTATAATGCTTGACTGATTGATGTTAAGAGTGTACTTTCAGATATTTAAACAACTGTGCCATTTTACAAACATTTATTATACATATATATAATATATATCAGTCTGGCCAGTAAACTAAAAAATTTACTAGCCAGTGGCGATTCAGTTGCCAAGGTGTCCGTAGAGGGTTGCATTTTGGACTACTGTGCTTGGTGTCAGAACAATTTGTCTTTTTTAAAGAAATGAATTATTTTCAGCAAGGGTGCATTACATTAAGCAAAAGTGACAGCAAAGACATGTATATGTTGCAAAGAATTGTGAAAAAAAGTATCACAGTATACACAAAAATATTAAGCAGCGCAGATGTTTTCAACATTGATAATAATAAGAATGGCTTCTTGGGCAGCAAATCAGCATATGATATATTAAAATAGAAAACTGTTATTTTAAATTGTAATAATATTTCACAATATTTTTTGATCAAATAATTGCAGCCATGGTGAACATGAGAGACTATTTTCAAAAACATTAAAAAATCTTACCAACCCCAAACTTTAGAACAGTACTGTACTGTATATCTAAGGTGAAATGACACTGAACGGCTGTTTTCATGACAAAGATGCACTAAAAAAGGTAAGGTTTTTCCATTGCATTTTGTGTACAGACAACAAAGTTGTCAAAACAGTCTCCATTCACACGGATCCACAAAAAAACGACAAAAAATGCTGTATTATGTATGCCAGGCCAGTAGTTGGCAATGTCAATTTGTAAAAAAAAAACAAAAAAAACACTACGTGTCTGTGCACATACCTATAGACTGAACAAGTAATACACATGTGCATGATGTCATCGTTTTCACAAATTTGCATTTTTGTAGTTTTCAAATACGTGCACTTTGAAACCCTAAACTCATATCATTTGAGACAATGTTTTGATAGCACTGCAAAGGCATAGCATTTATGTTTTTCTGGCTTACTTAAAGTGTCTTGGCAGTAGAGAGGTATTTTAACATTGAAAATTGCTTATTAAGTGTACTTATATTCTTTAGTTTTGTATATGTACTGTTTTGCATAGTTTTGTTTTGTGTAATGCTGTATTGTGTTGGGTCATTTCAGGGTCTGCTATGTTCGCAAGCTAATTTGCCTGCAGGGATGTAAATGGTTATCTGAAAAGTCATTGATCTTGTCTCATTAGCAAACAAACAGATACACCCATGCAAGCCCACATATAATCCCAAAGATTTACATTAGCATAATGCTAGGTGACGCAGTAGTAAAACTGACTGCATAGTGTTCACAGCCTTGTTTATTTCAGTGTCACATTTAATTTGGTTGAAAATCAAACCTTGTTTGTAAAAGCCTTGTTTTGATGCCAGGGTGATAGACTCACTACTGTATATATTCCTGTGCTATTGCTGTTTGAAGAGGAGATCAGGAGTAAAAGATTTTCGGCCACCGTTGACCCATTTCAATTCCATGGGGGAAAGATGTTTGTGAAACAGATACACAAACAACTTATTCTGAAGTTTATTCTTTATTTAGTACAAATGCTGTCTTTAATAATTCATTTTTTGGCCTCCTGGAAAATCCATCTTGAGCTTGTAGCTGTGTTTCTGTCAGGACCACTATCGTCAAAGATGATTGACAATTAGCATACAGTTTGGATTGGCGGTATGGTACCGTTCTGGGCAAGAACTCCCTACGCGTCCATGCAGCCTAGCATGGATGAGAGCAGGGAGAGCAGAGTCAGCTGATGCGAGCTTGACTAACGTGACCTGCCAGAACTAACGCTATGCTAGATTTTCGTTGGGAACTATATGTAGATTTAACCTTGATAAAAATTTTATTTTTTTAAGAGAAGGCAGAGTAGGGAATGTCGCAACAGGCAGGACTCATTTATAGCATTATTACCAGCAAATATGTAGCGCATTACTATTTAATAAAAGATATGTAATATTGTGTATCGTCTAAAAATATTGATGTTTTCTTTCTTTGGTTTTCAAATTAGACTTGAATTGCAATGACTATGTGAATACATGCCTTATGTTGAAATAATGCATTTTAAAGAATAAAGGACATAATTTATTTAAATTATTGTATCATATTGTATGTTGTTTAATGAAAATAAAATATGTTGTACCCTTCCCAAGCCTGTTTACAGCATTATTACCAGCAAATATGTGTCACATTACTATTTAATAAAAGATATGTAATATTGTGTATCGTCTAAAAATATTGATGTTTTCTTTCTTTGGTTTTCAAATTAGACTTGAATTGCAATGACTATGTGAATACATGCCTTATGTTGAAATAATGCATTTTAAAGAATAAAGGACATAATTTATTTAAATTATTGTATCATATTGTATGTTGTTTAATGAAAATAAAATATGTTCTATATTGCTTCCAAGTTTCAATAAATAGACTTGAAATGTAATGACTTGTGACTGCTGCGTATGATGATGATATAACGCTTTTTAATGAATAAAGGTAAAAAAAAATATATATTTTAATAAATAAAAAGGTATTCTTTCATGGCTTATAGATTTCAACAAATAAATTACATATTTAATGACAAGTATCAGTGTTATGTAATACATATTATATAATAACATATTTATTATGTATATATAAATACACATGCATGTATATATTTCAGAAAAATAGGTTATGTTTGCTGTCAAACGATTAATCGCGATTAATCACATCCAAAATAAAAGTTTTTGTTTATGTAATATATGTGCGTGTACTGTGTGTATATTATGATGTATATATAAATACACATGCATGTATATATTTCAGAAAAATAGGTTATGTTTATATATTAATGTAGACTAAACAGACATGACTTGACAAGACTAGATTAAAAGTAAAGTAGCTATCACTTGGAGAGCGACAGTTAAATATATTTATTTATAATAATTCGTGACAGTTAAATATATTTATTTATAATATAAATTATATGAATATAAATATAGATATGTAAATACATGTAAATATTTTCAATATATACTGTATGTGTGTGTATTTATATATACATAAATAT
>NW_015547662.1:1353106-1388987 GCF_001515605.1 Sinocyclocheilus anshuiensis | reverse complement strand
AAAAATATGTTATTTTTATATATTAAATATATTTATGTATAATATAAATTATATGAATATAAATATAGATATGTAAATACATGTAAATATTTTCAAAATATATACTGTATGTGTGTGTATTTATATATACATAATAAATATACACAGAACACTCACATATATTATGCAAACAAAAACTTTTATTTTGTATGCAATTGCGATTAATCTTTTGACAGCACTAATTAAATCATTTAAAATACAAATTAAAAAATTCTGTATCTCCCATAAAACAAGAGTTTTCACCTTTTCCACATAAGAGGTCTTTCTGACAGTAAACAACAACAACAACAACAACAACAACAACAACAACAACAACAACAACAACAACAACAACAACAACAACAACAACATACTACAGTCATTTTTATATATACTACCATTCAAAAGTTTGGGGTCAGTAGAATTAAAAGAAAAGAAGTTTTTATGATTACCAAGGCTGCATTTAATATAGATCCCAAAATTTTGTCACCCATTACAAAAAAGCTCATTACATTTCCTCCATTTTTACAGTTTACCAGTAACTACAAATCAACACTGAATCCCAAACTCAGTCCCCTGCTAAGTGACATAATTTAACCTTAATTTATAACCTTTCACTTGCAAAATGCAGTTTTTGCTTTTTTAATTCCAGAAATATTCATGTTTATTTAATTGTTATTGACAGACAACACCAAAAATAATCAAATAAATATAATGATAAATTTCATCTAATTTAAAATGAACAGAAAATAAAACAGCTTACATAATTTGGGGTTTATAATAAAATTTTTTTTAGAAGGTTGAGAACCTCATTTCTTTAATCATTTCAAATATTTGGTACCGTATTCATGGAAAGTAGCATTCAGTTTCCCGATGTGGAGGTAGGTGGCACCATTATACTGAAAATGAAACGTTTTGATGAACAAACAGGGCAGATGTCAAGTGGGTGAATAAATACTCTGCCAACATACCATGAGCACGAAAGGATGAACTGAATCATGAATTGTGCACCAAACTTGCCATAGTATTTTTGAAAGATAGTGTTTTGTGTGAGTGAAAACCACTGGCATGTCTGCAAGAGCTACTTCCACATTGATGTATTCATCTAAAGGCCCAGTGAACCAAATAATATGAAAACGAATTAGAAAAACAGTGGGGTAGAAGAGGGAACACAGAGAGATGGAAAAAGAAGAGGTAAACGAGTCGGAGATGAGAAGATGACTGAAAGAATGACAACTGACATCAGCAGTATGCACTGGGGCAGTGTCCTGTCGCGTATATGTCTTAAATACAGGTGACTGTGAAGAATCATACATAGAAAACAGTACGAGATGCGCTTCACTTCCATTCTAGCTTTAAACAGAAACATAATACCCTCCCAATCCCAAGACATTATAATGGAGAAGCCAGGAAGTTTTACCTCTTTATATCTCCTGGGCTGGCTTCTTCAAACAAAATTTGCTTTTATTTGGAGAAAAAAATCCTCCCCCTTCTGAAATAATGCCTTTATGCCCTGCTCTTATGTGGTTGGGTAGGAGGATGTGGCATTGCTTTTGCATATGCATCTGCGGGAGCCAAGAGATTTTCATGTTACAACATGAAAGCTGTATATGTGATATAGTTGCGGCGGTCACACTGCGATGCTCCAAGACCCAAAACAACCCTAACGTGGTTCTTCAGCGTGGGATTATGATTTGGAAGTAAAATTTGATCACAAAAGTTTCTCGAAGTTTGAAATTGCACAAGCACATTATGCAGGGCTCCGAGGAACAATATTTCACGCCACATGGTGGTTGTTTTTGATTTGGAAAGTACTTTTGACAGTTTTATGGATACGGGGAGGAAAGTATACATGTTTCTATTAAGTTTTGGAAAGTAGTTGAATTAAAAGTTACTGAAAAGAGACACCTTTGCACACTAAAAGCTTTCTACATGAGCCTACTTTTGTCAAAAATGAAAAAACAAAACAAAACAAAAAAAAAAAATATATATATATATTAATGACCTATATTTTTTGATTGCTCGGATCAAATAAATATTGCTCTTTTGGCTTTTCAAAAATGTTGGTGTTGTTTTCAAAACTTTTGATGTTATAAAAAAAAAATCTTGTAAAAAATATAATAAACAAAAATAAAATAAATAAAGTTCTTCTTCAACGTGTAAACAGTTCATAAAATTTCCTCATCCAGCCACCATCACAAAAAAAATAAAAAAATAAAAATACAGCCTCTATGTATGCAGCTACAACACAAAAAGCTGGTGTATTTTATGACATTTTAATTGGCTTCATTACAGGTGACAGATTTCACACACAATCAGTGTAATTTGTGGCATAATGTGAGGTGACTGTTCCTGACCGCTCCGAGGGCATGACTCTTTCTTCCGCTCATTTATACAGAGTTCTGAGGAAAACTAGCTGGCTGTAACATCATGCAATGCAAATGACTTCACTCAAGACTAAGATATAAAGTACAGATAAGGTAAAGTTATTTTCAGCTATGTAATATGAGCTCATGATGTTGTTGACAGCTCTATTCATACTGAATGAATTGCATTTTTAGCATTTAGCATTTTGCAATTGCATTTTGAGTATTTATTTATAACTTATCTTAACTTTTCATTTTTTACTTCTATGTTATAATAGTTTGCTGGATGGCCTTGAGAAAAAAAAATAACGGTCAGAGAAAATGCACATATTTTATCATTGCATTAGTTGTTCTTTTTACAATTTAAATGAATCAGACCCAAAGAGATGCCAAGGCTGTTCTTGTCAATATGATTGACTAGTGCAGTGCCACACAAAAGCTGTTTTTACACCACCGTATCATAGAATATTCCTGAATAGAGTAAACGTGTGTATTAATAGACTTTAAGTTTAAAAACCAAATGTAAGTTAAGTTTATTTACCAAACACAGGTGCTGTATGCTTCTTTGTGTCTTTTGATGGTGAATAATGAATTGTATTCTTTCTGGTTTCTTGTTTATCCTGAATATGTAAACACCGAATCATGCTAAATGAGTTCCATCCAACTCAGAATGACAGAAGGTGTATCCCAAATAATCTACTAAACACTATGTACTTAAACTATGCACTATTTACTCCTGAATTTTAGAAGCTTATTTTTAGTATTGGAGCTTGGTGGCCCTTCTAAACATTCCACGCGTTCATTTTTTAGTTAAATAAGGGCATCATTCGGGTATTTGAAATGCACATTTTTGTTGGACTTTTCAGCGTGAAAAAATTGTGTTTCTAAGTAGAAAGACAGAAATAATACATTCTTGAAAAATGCTCTCCAAATAATTTATTTACGCCTTTTTTTACACTACTCACACTATTCACAGTAGACTACAAAATTGCATAGAATAGTGCATAAGTACACAAATTGGGACACATCTAGAATCTCCAACTTCCTACTTGGAAAAAGTGCAATGGAATGCCACTTGAGGCCCTGTTTACTTCTGGTATTAAGACGCATTAAAATAGTGTAAATAGGTGTAAATAAGGCTTGTCCACTTTTTTTTGCTCCACTTTTAAATAAGGCTTGTCCACTTTTTGAAAACCCATTCGACCAGTTTACTTTCATGGTGTAGATGCTTAAGTGGTCAAATGCATTCAAACAGCCACTAAAGACCACCTCACCTAATACGTAATCAGTGTGAAACGTGTTGCTGACAAGCATGATGGTTAGATGGGATTTAAACTTTGCCGGCTAAAATGAAAGTTTATTTTGAAACAATGAAAGCAAAAAAAGCAATGGATCGTCATGGTTGGACAGCCAGTGAGACCAGGTGCCTCATCTCTGTGTGGACAAAAGATTTGAAGCTTGGAATGGAAAGGGTAACCTGTCTGTTTTTTGACAAACTGGACAAAGTCTTTAAAGGTAAACCATCATTTTGCCCTGCTAATTGCTTTGTTTTGGATTCTGCTAATGCCAGTCTGTTTACTGGCACAGAATCAACAACAGCAGACCCTACTGATTCAGAGGGCAACGTAAGAAAGCAAAAGTATTTTTATTTATTATTTATTTTTATGTATGTATCTTTGAGAACAAACCAGTGTTTACCAGCTACCATGTTCCAAAACAGATACGTTCGACTTCAACAGAAATTCACAGTTAGGCTGTGTGTCCACCAAAAGTGTTTTCAGCCAGTTGAAAAAACCTCTTTTTGAAACCACCCCACTGTGGGCGCTTAAGAGCGCTTTGAAGGTATATAATAGTGTTTAGCTAGTCCCATTGTTGAACAAAATTTTTTATATTAATATTATTGTAGTCTGTAGATGTCATTTGGTACAGACATGGATACTCTGAGACAAGCAATATTTACTTCATCTCCATTGTTGTTCATTCGTTATACAAGTAGAATGTGACATTTGGTGTTATTTGTCCTGCCCCTCCTCCACTGTGATTGGACAGCAAGGTAGAAAGTGACAGTTACCGCTTTTCCACTGGGGCTGGTGCTGGAGCAGAGTTCAGGTTTCCTTGCAGGCAGCAGAACTCTATGTCACCAAGCTGTGACCGGAATCGCTTGTTATTTCTTACAGAAGGAGAGCATTGGTCTCTTCTGCTGACCACTGCTGAACTGACAAATGTAATTGTTGTTGTAAATGTTGTTAATTTACCTGAACTCTGATGGCTTTTAAAAATGGCGCCTTTCAAACTGCGGGTCTGTAGTGGAAACTCTGCCTACTGACTTCATAGGTTCCCTTGTTCGAGACCAGCAAGATTTTGGGGCCGGTTTGGAACCAGGATCTGGGCACCAGCCCAGGACTTTTTTGAGCGCAGCCTGGTTCCCAAATGGGCTTTGGTGCGGTAAGTGAGGACTGCTGTGTTTTACCCAAAGTTGAACATTTTTCAGCTCTCAGCGACCATAAAAATACAGCAAAGGCTCAACGTGAAAGATGCTCACATGGTGATCATGTGAACATTACATACACAACTAATTACAGAAACCAATATAACCATTCACTTTTAAGCAATGCATCAAGAAGTCACACTCCTGTAAAGCTAACCATTTTGTTTCATTACACATCATCTCCTGAGCATCGGCCAGCTGAAAATAAAGTCAGAAGTTGGGAATATGGGAATAGGACTTTGAATGGAATGCTGCATAACACAGCTTTTTACTAATCCAAATAAGCAATACTGAAATCCACTGGTCTTATCCACAAATCCAACTTGATGCTAAAGTCATTCCCAAGGCTCTGATTGTTTGATTATTTGTATTTTAGTGGGGCAAAGTACAATCAGAAACTAGCCTCATTCTATATCTATATATAGAAATAATACAGAAAAGCTAAAACTTGTTTCACAAATGTTTAGTGCCAGATTGTACAAAACACACTACATTATATTTTCTGTTGATAACTCAATAAAACTAAAAAACATTATTCTAGCATTGTTATTTTGTTTCTTTATACATCATCTTCCCAGCATCTGGCAAGAAAGTGCTTACATGGTCAGAAGTCAGAGATATCAATGGCAATATCTCTCAACCAAATTGAATGGCCTAAATGTACAACGTAGAAGTGTAGAAGTGTGCTGAGTGGCAGCTGATGGAGTTGTGTAGATTGTATTAGCCCGGCAAGATATTATAGCGCTGCTCTGATGTGTTGACATACCTTAATCTAATGACCTGGAAACAAGAAGTAGCGTGTAATCAAATGACCCGGAGGCAAAATAAGGAGTCTGAAAGTCAATAACCCCCAGGTCAACATAAATTAGCTAACGTTATAATGTGAGAGCAGTGAGCTGGCATGAAATCTAATGAGGAGAGAGGCCGAGTGTGACCACGCCACAGCTGACAGGCGGAGAGTGCTAGGTGTTCGTGCGGTGAGCAGAACCGCAGGAAAGTGGATCGGCAGGGAGACCACTGAGAGATTCCAGCATTGTGGACATCTGGCTCTTTCCCACTGGCCTTTGAAACACCCATCAAAGCAGCCGGTGCTAGGCAAGAACAAACTGTCCCGAGGGCATGGAGAGGCAAGATGTTTGGGTAATTTTGCTGTGGTGAATTCCAAGCACTGCAGGTTGGAGAGGAATGGACACAATCAAAGGCGAGAGAAGGTGAAATGACAAATACTCCACACAAATGCTGAGATGATGCACTTAGAGGAGTTGTTAGTGGCTGATATGTAGTAAATAAATATAAGTTTTACCATAGTTGTTTTTACTGAAACAAATTACAATACACTTTTCTGCTAAACAGACTGGCATACCTGGTAACTAACATATGTTTTAGAAAACCCAGCCTTTATTGGAGATACGTGACTGTCTACATTTCTGGAAAACTGCAAAAGATTTACCTATACTGTACATACATTTCACTGCAATTTCCAGGTGAAATGAACACTAGATACAATAAAACTTTTGTTCCTTTTTACACAAATTATGATTACAGGGCAGACTATTAATTAAATAAGCCTTGCCCAATACTACATGACCTCGAAATACTTTTACTATAGTGCATGATGTGTAAACTAAAACATTCTAACATTTTCATTCTAACATACACATAATCCACAAAATATATATGGCTGCCCTGACATAATAAAGCTTGCTCAGTAGCTCACCTGCTACAGTGTTGCACTTGTGGTACATAAATAATGTATATGTATATAATTTACATATATATGTAAATGATAATTTACTCACCCCCATGTAATCCAAAATGTTCATGCCTTTCTTCAGTCGCAAAGAAATTAAGATTTTTGAGGAAAACATTCCAGGATTTTTCTCCATAATGGACTTCAACGGTGGCCAAAGGGCTGAAGGTCCAAACTGCAGTTTCAGTGCAGTTTCAAAGGACTCTACATGATCTCAGCCAAAGAATATTGTTCCTTTTTACACAAATTATGATTACAGGGCAGACTATTAATTAAATAAGCCTTGCCCAATACTACATGACCTCGAAATACTTTTACTATAGTGCATGATGTGTAAACTAAAACATTCTAACATTTTCATTCTAACATACACATAATCCACAAAATATATATGGCTGCCCTGACATAATAAAGCTTGCTCAGTAGCTCACCTGCTACAGTGTTGCACTTGTGGTACATAAATAATGTATATGTATATAATTTACATATATATGTAAATGATAATTTACTCACCCCCATGTAATCCAAAATGTTCATGCCTTTCTTCAGTCGCAAAGAAATTAAGATTTTTGAGGAAAACATTCCAGGATTTTTCTCCATAATGGACTTCAATGGTGGCCAAAGGGCTGAAGGTCCAAACTGCAGTTTCAGTGCAGTTTCAAAGGGCTCTACATGATCTCAGCCAAAGAATAAAGGTCTTATCTAGAGAAACGATTGGTCATTTTCTAATTTATTTCAATTTCTATAATTATTTCTGTAATTTATTTCAATCCTCTGTTGAAAAAAATAGAAACCGTCACATAATTTGTAATGGTTTTACTGGTTGCAATGGAAATTGTATTGGTTTTAATGGAAACTGTAATGGCGCCTGTTGGTCTCTACTGGTAATTGGTCACCTTCTATTCATGGCTTTTGTTAAAGCCACTAAATCCTAATGTAATATGTCCCAAAACACACTACAGGAAACCATTATTTAATGGTTTTAATGGTTAAAAGTTGATGGTTTGTAATGTTTGTAATGGTATTTGTAGTGGAAATCATTCAAATTTTTGTGATGGTTTCTATTGTTTTTGTCAGCAGGTTCACCATGGGTTTTGTGATGTTATTTGCCATAAATGCGATAGGATTGCTGTAATATTGCGAGATAGTAGTGACTGTTTGTAGTTGTGGTGGGCAGTACCACCGCTCCCTATACGCAGAATACGCAGTTTGCGTAGGGCACCAACTCCCAGGGGGGCACCATCCCAGTTGCTCAAAAAAAAATATTTTTTTTTTTGCGCCATTCTCCCATCCGCGCTCGTGACCGCTCGCACCTCATGTCTCCGGCTGAATGCAAATTATCATAATTGTTGGATAGACTGGACATCTATGCCCGTGAAAAGACATCAGCAATCCGGCGCAGAGAAATGAAAAAGAAAGAAAAAAAGGTGAAAACGAAGCCCGTGCATCGCTTTCAGGCACATTCATAATCTTGTGAAATATTCTCTCCATGTTTCCAAAATTAGCCATGGTTTTAACACGAATAAAATCATAAAAAATCATCGTCCTTGTAGCCATGATAACCGCAAATGAATCATGGTTTTGTTACTTCAAATAATAATTTACAAAGAAGTATTAAGATATTTTTTGTGGTTATAAAAACAGACCTAAGCCAAGAATAGCCTTTAAAATGACTTAAAATGCATTATATAAAAACAATGAGGCAATAATGATTGGTTAATAACACTGTTAAAATACATAATGTAGGCTAATACAAAATAAACAATTTATGTACATTACATGTTATTACAAATGCCTGCAAAGGGGGCCAAAGGCCTGGTAATTGCTGCTGCTACACTTACAGGACAATCAAATCCTTGTTTAATAGGCGATTGGCCAAACATTTAATTCAAATATTCACTTAATCTTTAATTTTTGGCCAGATTTTTGCTATAGATGACACTATAGATGACACAGCCTCTATAATTTCTTCAACAACAAAAAAAAAACATGTGGACATCACAACCCTTACAAAAATAAACCATAGATAAACCTATAAATAAACCTAAAGGTTTTATCGTAGTAAAACTGCTTAATTTTTTTTTGCATAATTTCTGAATGCTTGAAACTTTAAAATCAATTAGACAACATATTCACTTAATCTTTCATTTTTGGCCAGCTTTTTGCTATAGATGACACAGCCCCAATTAGACAACTGTATTAATAAAGTCATAGCCATAGGTAACTGTCTAGAGCTACAATTGTAATTTGTAAATAAAACAATTTATTTATTTATTTACTTTTATATTTTATTAAAGTTCTATTGTGAGCCCTATAGGTGTTTTTTTTTCCTTCCATAATATTTGAGGAAGGGGGGCACAACAATACAATCCTGCTTAGGGCACCCATTTGGCCAGCAGCGGCCCTGAACTTAGGGTTAACTAATGAGATCTTATTCTAAAGTGTTACCTATTGGTCTTTATAATACTTTAATCTGTGTGATTTTTTTTACTTTATAGCCTACTTTGGAGACGGCTTATGGTAGAGAAATGAACATTCAATTCACGGGCAACAGCTCTGGTGGACATTCCTGCAGTCAGCATGCCAATTGCACGCTCCCTCAAAACTTGCGACATCTGTGGCATTGTGCTGTGTGATAAAACTGGACATTTTAGAGTCGCCTTTTATTGTGGCCAGCCTAAGGCACACCTGTGCAATAATCATGCTGTCTAATCAGCATCTTGATATGCCACACCTGTGAGGTGGATGGATTGTCTCGGCAAAAGAGAAGTGCTCACTAACACAGATTTAGACAGATTTGTGAACAATATTTGAGAGAAATAGGCCTTTTGTGTACATAGAAAAAGTCTTAGATCTTTGAGTTCAGCTCATGAAAAATGGGGCAAAAACAAAAGTGTTGCGTTTATAATTTTGTTCAGTGTATCTATCTATCTATCTATAAACATGATTTAGATGCTACAACCATATTCTGCAGAATGCAATCTATATCAATCAGTATTCACACTAACAGGCTTCTCTGTGAAGGTATGTGATGAGTTGTAATAGTCTTACTCATAACCTTAGAGCTAGAGATTAAAATCATCATTCAAAGGCATTAAAGCTATTTTCGAAAGACCATTCTCTCCTTTTTCTCACTCTTGATCTTTCAGTTTCTCTTAAGCCCACTCTTTGGCCCAAGATCATTGATCAGGATAAGTGCAGGATGAGTATGTGTGTGTACATACATGTGTTTGTGCGTGCGCATTAATGGTAGAGTTCAAGGTTTGAGAGCTTTGCTCAAAATTCATCAGAATCAGAACAAACTGATGAAGTATTTAAATGCAAATGTGTGTATGTTTGTTCCAGTCTGTAATTGGACAAAGACAGTCATTCTGTGTATTATTTTCCCCATCTTATTTCCTCCTTATTGAATTTCCGCTCAAACTGCAGAATATTTGCTCCGTTACTAATGAACTCATTCCATCTCTCACTCTCTTCATGCCATCTTCACTCACATCCTTCCTGTCTTCCAACAACCTGTATTGCCTCCCAACTCTGTCTCACCTCATTTGCAATCTGCTGCTCTCTCTAACTTTCTTTTAAACAAAAGTACACTTAAGAAACAAATATGCAGCCAAATGTCCAAATTGTACACATTAAAAAACATCACAATGATTCACAAGTAATCCTTTAAAAATGATCTCTGTATTCTATGTTTTTGCAAGCACCTGTCACTCAACTGAGATTGCAGCAATTAGCAAACAACGATTCAATTGATTCCCAATGAATAAAATAAATTCCTGCCCTACATTTTTTCTCGTTCAAAAAGCCATTTCACTCAGATATACACCACTGAAGAGGAGAAAAGATGATCACAATTTCTGTTTCACACTGACTTTAACGCCATTTTTATTTTATCTAATCAAAAGCAGGAGGAAACTGCTGCTCTCTAAATTGTGGCAAAAAATAAAATAAAAATCTCAAGCACGATATTTCTACAACACAACAGTTCTGCTTTTCTGTTCTTTCTCCCTTTAATCTATTCTGTTTATTAAAAATTCTGTTGAAAAATTTTATGTTGCAATGTATAGAATTTACCAAACACACAGACACACAAACATGCCTAATTGTATTTCCCATGCATTCTCATTTCCTCTGCTCATCACCAAGCCCACATGGAATTTGCACCTGGAGAATTCCAGAGAAACTCTGCAGATTTCTGCACAATTGCAATGCCCGTCATTCATAAAATGCATGTGTAAAAGCCAAATGAGAGCCAGAAGACCGAAGCATCCCTGACTGCGAGAAACCAGTCATCTCTACTGATTACAGTTTGCTGGGAAAATGGACACCACCTCAGAGTGAACATAATCTCCAAAAAATGCATCACCTGAGAATGAGAATGAGAGAGAGGTGAAACTGCTTTCCATCGCTCTCAAGCTGGGTGGGAGGTTTGGCTCAATAAACCACTAGGATACACTCAGTCAAACTGCCTGTTACCCTCAAAACAAAGATGTGTGTTTGAACTGAGCCTTGTCCAGTCTATGGACAGTGTGTATACACAATATAATTTAAATTATATTCTTGTTTATACTGCTAATTCATGATGAATTAACATTTTGTGTTTTTGCTTTGGAAGCTAACTTGTCTACACTCTCAGAAAAAAAGGTACAAAAGTTGTTACTGGGGTGGTACCTTTTCAAAAGGCACACCTTTGTACCTAAAGAGTTCATATTGGTACCATAAAAGTACATATTAGTACCTAAAAGGTACAAAAGTGTACCTTTTGAAAAAGTACCGCCCCAGTGACAGCTTATGTACCTTTTTTTCTGAGAGTGTAGAAAGAAGCTACTCATAATTTGAAATGAAGCAAGGTCTTCTGAAAAAGTAGTTAGCTTCACTACAAGTTGCTAACAAAAAGCAGCATGCTACATCGAAAGTATTTAAATGTACAATATCTTTTAAACCAAATAACTTTCTGATTATTAAACAATATCACACTATCAAGAGTGCTGCTGTTCCGAATCTCACCGCCGAATACGTCAACACAGCCCAGACATTCGCAACAACAGCATGATTTTGAGTGTGAAAAGTAACTTGCATTTTATATGCAATATTTCCAGTTACTTTGTCGCAAAGTACATTTTTAATTCCAATCGTATGCAGGCAAAGCGAGCGTATCCAAGCAAAACGCAGAGTTTTTGGGTTTACTAATGAATCATGTTTCTGAAGAGAGTCAAACATTTTAATAACTCACACATAGTCGATTGTAAGTGGCGTAACGATGCAATGTGCAGTTTGAAAACCCTATTGAAATATATCACTGAATCATCCAAAATTAACCAATTGACCCTAGTCAGGGTAGTGCCATATTAAATTTTTGACGGGAACGAAAACAAAGCTGCAGTGCGCGTTCAATGGCTTATATTGTTGTTTAACAATATACACACAGTTCAGCTGACAAAATATCTTTCCGAAAATAAATAAATAAATCAGTAGACAAAAACTCCATAAAAAATTCTAAAAGATTTGATTTGTGAAAATTATTTGATCTACCTTTATAGAGTACCTTTATACATGCCATTGTAAAAACTATATCCCTCATAGCCTGGTTTTCATCAAAGTTAAATTCAATATGGCATCTAACCTGATTAGGGTCTATTAAAATTAATCAGACTTTTATTAGAAGAGTACATTTGTGCCTCGGTTGGCTGTAAAACGTGCAACAGCGTTAAAAATGCACTACAATCAAAACAGCTGAGCTACCGTTACGCTACTTAAAAACGCACTTAAGTTAGCTTCAATACTTTTAGCTTTTAGTGTGGACACATTACATTCAGTTTTATTCTTCTCTCCTGCCTTTTTCTCCAAACATGATGAGCAGACAGACACTGAATGAGTTACAGTGGAGTGTTTTGCTGAGGTGGCACAGTTTCTGTGGAATTTAATGTGTCTCCGTCCACTGCAAAGAGAACGAGTTCAAGAGTTCAGTCTATTCCTTATACACTTTTATCACCCTGATTATACAAACTGAATTAACTTTACAGTGTTTCGGAGGTTTAAACGTGGGAGGGGTGACATTTGAGGACATTGGGGAAAATATGGCATGTCAAACGGTGATTGCCTTAATTTGCTCTAATAAATCTCATGTTAAAAAGAGCTATGAAAAGGAGGTTTCAGGTGCTGTCAGTTGCCAGGATCGTCTGTGAGGATGACATTCTTATGTGATGAAGACACATCTGAATGATAAAACACTTGAGTGACAGAAAATTCCTGTAGAAAACTGATCCTGATTACATCTAAAGCTTCCAGCATCAATTAGGAATATCTATTTGAAATGCATTGGATTTTGTACATCGGATATGCGTTTGAATATTGGGGAACAGAAGACTAATGACTTCCTTCATAGCAGACTCACTCATAGATTAAATATATTTTGATCTGAAAATTAGATTAGTTTTCTCAAAAGACTGGCAAGCTCTTTTGTAAGAGACCGATCTGGATCTAATGGAGTGCAGTCTCACAGGGAAGATTTATTATGGGCTAAACACTGTACAACAGCACTGCACTTGAACTAGAACCTTATAAAGGGGCCATTCACACAGGATGCATTCTTGTGTTCACCAACAGCTGGAACTAAATGCAGTTCTGCCATGACAACTCTTGGAGAATTTAGCATGGTAAAATACACGGCAATGTCAATGTGTTTGGTCTTGCCGGAAAAGATCTGCTACGCTGCTGCTGCAGAGCAAGTACTGAGACTTGCTACTGCCAGTACATCCACAGACATGCTGCTGTGAGCATGTAAGAAATACTGCTACTGCACATATAACATATATGAGATAACCCCATATAAAACATACAGGAATCACCCCGAAGCAGATCTATACAGGTGGAGCTGGGAGAGGTGGAGGGTTTCTGAAGCACGCTGCAACTGCTACAGCAAGCACTAGCCGAGTATTTGAATGTTTGAGCAGCAAGCTCATTGGCTGCTGATACAAAAAGAACCAATCAGATGCACCACGTGAATAATGACGCCATTATGTCAGATTGTGTTAGAACCTATCAGCCTGCGCCATCTAGAGTTTCATGACAGAACTTTGTATATTCCTCATATGTATATGAGGAATATTTTAAAAAGCTTACATTTTAAAGGGGCTGTTTACAGGATGGGGCTATTCTCATCCTGTAAACAGTAATGGTAAAAAAAGTGTATCTTTAAAATAAATAATGTCAATCAGCACCAATCCCCCTACAAATGTGTTTACTGGCAAAACATCCATGGTAACACTTTATTTTAAGGTGTCCTTGTTACACATGTTACATGTACGTACTATTGTAATAACAATTAATTGTGCATAATTACATGCAAGTAACCCTAAACCAAACCCTAACCATATAGTAAGTAGTTAATTAATATTACTCAGTACTTAAATGTATAATTACACTGTAACAAGGACACATTAAAATAAAGTGTTACCACATCTATCACTCATAATGCATAATTCTCCCTGGAAATCCCAAAGTTCAAGAATACAAGTTTAAACACTGCAAGGGGTGATTTCCGAACTATCATCATTGTGCCCTTGAGAAAGACACTTAACCTCAGGTAGCGGAAGGACCATCCTGTAACTTAGCATGGTGGCACCACATGAAATTTGTGGCAAACAAATCCCACCTTCCCTGGTCACAGATAAATAAAAATCTAGCTTAATAAAGACCTGCCTATACAGAAAGTACGGACAACAGCTACATAGTTACTGGATGTTAAAGTGTGTCTGAGTTGTATATAATAAGAGTAGTCTGAAGTTTGTATGACCTGTACTATAATTGAGATGGTATACAGTTGTCTTCTCCCTGGTCGTCTCCTGTTATTTGGTGCTCCAGCTGGTTTCAGAGGCAGGCTCAGGGTGGAGGGCTCTGATTCCCTCATCTACCAATCACCATAACCAACAGCCACTGCCATCTGCTTCACCTGTCTCCTGCAGAGATTCATACACACGCTCACTAACTTAATGAGAGTAAACATCATTGCCTGCTAACTCATTAGCACAGAGAGACTGAGACGACGTGTGGCAACTGATAACAAACTCCCTTTACGGTGGGGGGTCAAGTTTTAGCTGGTTTAGCAAAGTGCCATGACTACTTTGTTTAGGCGTGCATAACCACTATTCCTAAACACTCACTGCATGTTCATGCATATTTACGTCCGGCAATGCAGAAATTCTACTTAAATATTCTTTCTTAATAGCAAAAAGTCCACTGTATATAAATGTGTTGCTCCTTTCTATATATAATAGTGCACTATATAAATGCTCCTTTCTATTAAAGAAATACAATTCTAAGCTTAGCCAACAGTTTTAGGAGATTCGTATTACGTGAATGCAGGTACAGCTCCTTTTAACTTGAATGAGGAAAACCAAAATCTCCAAAACTTTTGGCTAAACTAATCATAAATAAAACGGAGCATAAAACACATTTCCCATTCCCTAAAAATTCCCTCTAAAATACAGGTAACATGAACAGCTCCGTTCTGTTTGAATGAGGAAAAACAAAATCTCTAAAATTGTCTCTAAACTGGTTTCTATAATCCATTTTAAATCACCAATTAAACAAAACTCTAAAATTGTCGGCCAAAATTATACAAATCAGCATAAAACACATTTCTCATTCCTATTTCCCCACTCAAAAACAGTGTACAAAATAAAATAAAATAATAAAATAAAACAAAGGTAACATGAAGTACAGCTCCTTTCTACTTGAATGAGGAAAACCAAAATCTCTAAAAATGTTGGCTAATCTTCTGTTTCTAATCCATTTTTACATTTTTAAATCATCAATAAAATAAGGCAAAACATTTGACCAAATTTGACTCCTTTAGCAGAAACAAGCATAAAACCTTTACCATTCCCTATTTTCCCATTCAGATAATGTAAACATTTCTATTCAGTCACATCAAATTTGAACTTTAAAGTTATGTGAATAGTTTTCAAATCTTAGTAAAGAGTAGAACAGCGTCCCACTTATGAAAATTAAGGTATAGTGCCATTGATATCCTACAAACAAAAAAAGGGAACACTGTAAATGCTCATCTAAAATAGCAAAAGAAACAAAAATGCATGCATGTGCAGATATGGGTAGAACAATTCTGAAACAGATGTAGCACGTCATGCAACATGAATTTTACTCATAATCTCTTCCATGCTTCATGTGAGACATCATGCAAGAGATTATGGATAGACCACAAACTCACTGACACATGGGAGGTGTTAATGAAAGAGTATTATACTGCAGGGGGTCTCTGCTGATGATTTCAGGGGCTTATAGAGGCGAGATTTGGAGGCTAAAAGCTGGATAGGTGGAAGATGAGAATCCGGTCTCTGAGGATGTTTAACTGCAGAATGATTCTCTAATGGCACTAGTGAGACAAGATGGAGGTTGGCTGGGGAAAAAAAGCAATTAAAAAGTAAACACACATTAGTAGGCACACACACTCACACTCCCTGATCAGATCTGGCAAAATAAATAGTCTTAAACACATTCATCTTCAAAATAAAGTACAAAACACTGCAAACAATCAGAGGAATTTATTTCCTAGGACATGCAGTGGAAAGAAATGCAGACTCAAACAAATTTTATCCACTGCGACGACATATCACAATGCTACAAAATAAATTATGTAGAAGACTCTCAATACAAACGACATAGAAAATCAATTGGCACCAGCAGCTATGTGCTTTAGCTGCAGGCTGATGAGAGAAGAGAGCAGGATGCAAACAAGCCAAAGAGCTCAGAGGCTGTCAGAAACAGAACACAATGGAAAGCCAAGTAAAATTCACTCCATCTTGTTCCACATGAAAGATGCCTCCTAAAGCAAGAGAAAGAGAGAAAGAGAGAAAGAGAGAGAGGCCCTCATTAACTGAAAAAGCCAGATATGCTCTGGCCCAATTTTTCCTCAAGGGAAAGCCGCGGACTTTTAGTAGACTCTCCAGCACTCAGGGATTAATGAAGATTGCAATCTAGCACTTAAAAGGTTTCGCACTTAAACCATGACCTCTTGACTCTGCAACAGCCTGTGCTTTCTACAAATGTGCGCATTACCTGAATAGGTTAGTTGTGTGAGGGAAGGAAGCTGCAGTATGTAATTTATTAGCCACTAAGGGAAACAAACTAGATTAGAAAAATAATGAGCTGTTGCCCAAAAACTTCTACTGCCTCTTTCCACCCCCGTCTACCATAGTTTGGTTAAAAGCAGGTAGTTCCATAACTATTAGCACTGGCAAGGCTGTTGCATAGGTATTAGTTAAATCATGAACAAACAAACATCAATCAATCAATCAATCAATAGTTGAACACTATTAAAAAATATATATATATGTATATATATATAATATATATATATATATTATTGTTTTGTTATCTGAACATAACAAAAGCTGGCCATTTAAACAAAAATAAATAAAAAAAAAAATCATAAAAAAAAAAATCATAATAATTCTTACAATTTTCTCACAAGAAAGCTAAGGCTTACTAGGAAAAGTAGCATACAAGTAATTAGTAGAATACATAAGTGTAGATAATGTTTTAAGAATTGGCAAATAAATAAATAAATAGTCGACCACTAATATTTTTATTATGACATTTCTTGTCATCTGAGCATAAGTTTATTTAAATAATAATAATAATAAACATTTAAATAAAAAACATTAATTCTCAATTTCCCCACCTTTTTCTGGTCTGCTGCAAACCATTAAATTGGCATCTATCAAACACCATTCTATAACCATGCAAATATCACACTCGCTCAAGTTGTCTGGAAATACAATTTACCACATGTACAAGGTCACTGTAGTGTCTGCAACTTTAATTATGTTGAAATCATGCTCAAAAATTAAGATCTTGACTGGCTGTTATAGCCCTACCACTTTGGTGGTGAAATAATATATCTTGAATTTTTTTCAGTAACCAAATTGAAAGATTTAAAACAACAATACTAGCACAGCATTAGCATCAATGTCACAATTCCCTGAGAATGACCAGCAACAGATTTAAACAAGACAAACACAGGAAGAGATCAACTTAATGTAGTACTGGAATGCAAGACAAAGAGAGATAGGCGAAGGAAAGAATGGGAGATTAGGGTTAGGGGAATGCAAATGAAAGAGTGATGCTACGTGTCTAATGTAGGCAAAAACTCACGCCTTCTCCAGATGTTGTATGTGATGTTGTATGACTTTGAATGAATGTGCACACACGTGATTTATGTAGTCAAGCCCTAATATATCTTAGTACTCCAACCCTGCCATCACTCACACATGTTGTTGATTGGATATTATAATTAGACGACATGAAACACAACCTATGTCAGGAGTTCATCAGTGTCAGTGTCTATATGAATTGTCATAATTCAACACTGAAGACAAACAGAAACAAACAAACAGCATTGCCTTCTGTTCCACCAATTCACACTAAATTAGCCATGCATTAACATAGGGACTCCATTAGCCATAGACTAGAGGTTGATGAACCTGTTAGTACACAAAATCTTGAGCCTTTAAAGCAAATAAATAAATATATAAATAAAAATACTGATGAGGCCATTGAACATATAATACACTGAAAACATCAAAGAATACCTTACAAAATGTGCTAACTATATAATTAATTGTAAAATCAAATCCATGTTTATCTTTTAATTGAGCATAATTGCACAACTACGAGCAGTCATAATAAGCCTGATACTATCATTTTAGATGAATAACACGACTGTTTTCAGACCTCGCCACATTAACATCATCCTAGATAGCAGCTTATGGTGTTGATGAGAACATTAGTACAATTTTTATATAAAACCACAACGAATCAATTTGTGAATTAAGGATCACATCACGTAGAATAATATTTTGGCCTAATCTTTTAGAATAAAGCACTTTCCTAGTCATAAAAGACCATTTAGTGAAACTAAGCTGCAAAAATTATTAATTCTGAACATCTGTAACCTTCTGACATCAGTTAGATAAATACATAAAAACACGATCCCACAAATGTGCACATTAATAAAACTGGCTCACCTTATCACACTTATCATACTGTAATTTCTAAATACCAGAAGGACTAACATAAGGGTGAAAAGTAAGGACGTTTATTAAAAGGAAACAGAACAATGTGCTGCTCTTGGCTGTATGTAGCACCTACTGCTCTGCATTTCCTTCTGAGAGATGCAAACAGTGTGTTTACATAGAAATCTTTCAGTAAAAGCACAGCAACAAAAAAATGGCCATTTAACTTTAACCCCTTGACGTTTTGCGCTTGTCATATTTCACAACTTTTTACTGAAGCTCAAGTGGCACCCATCGCTTGCTATAGATCAACTAGCATGATAATTTTAAAGGTCTTTATAGCCAAAATGCATGTATTTTACAGATCAGCTATTTCATGATTTAGTTAACAATTTTGTGGATATTTTAAAATAAAAAAAATTAATTAATTAAAACCGAAACATCAGTAATACAGTCACATGAAAAGCATGACACGCTGCCATGGACATAAGCGATATGTTATAAAAAACGAACGTGGGGGGCCCAGCTAGAATATTTTAAACGTACACATAAAAGGGTTAATTGTCGTGAAAATTGTCATGAAAAACAAAACTGTTTTTGATGCAAACACTAAAATCATAAGTGAAAGAAAAACAAATATGGCTATTTAAATAAAAGGTGAATCCAGGACAAGCTAACATGGTTGGTATCAATCTATCTCGTCTTTCTCATTTTACCAATTTACAGTATATTTTTATTCATTTAGGTCCACTAAGTCACAATCTTTTAAAAAACTGTGGGATTTAAAAGTTGCCTCTCATTCATTTCGGGGTGTTTTGTGAAGTGAAACCTGCTTAATCTGACAATTGCTTTTTTAAAGAACATTTACTAAAACATTGCTGATGCCAGAAGTAATTGATTTGTTATGGGGAAGTAAATGTATCGTATCGGAGAGCCTGAATACCTTCCTTTCACTCCACTGACAGCCTGTGCTAATGGTTTTCACCCAAGTGAAATTACATAGATAATCTATCTACCTGTCATCCTTGTTTAACCATAGCAAGGAGTTCATTCTTAGTCTTCTCAGGGCTTTGACCATAATAATTTATTCCACTGCTGGGAATTCATTTTAAAACTGAAATTTCAGGTAATTGGTGTATGCAGAAATGCTACAGTGTAGATGTCTAGTGGTTGTTGACCCTGACATGGGGCATTGAGTGACTTAATATTCTGACTTTCATTATTCCAGAGTTTCTCTGACAGCCCCCTTACCAGAAAATGATTAACAGTAATGAGCTCAGTCCCTGTGAATGTAACTGTGAATGAAATATTGCCATTATATTCCACGCTTTTTTTTTTTATGAAGCATTTCAAGATATGTTTGAAGAATCACGGGCTAATAAATCATGCATGAACAGGGTTATTCCTGTTATGCAGTACCTTTTGAACTCTTCCATTTAAAAAAATGAATATGCATGTTCATTGTGCTTGAAGGAAGTTTTTCTATAAGGGGTATAGAAGACCTTCAGAATGATGCTCCGGTCAAGCTCAGACACTTCAACTCTATTAACTATTTAACTTGATTATTTACAGAGATGGCAGTAAAATAGCAAGATGGAAATAAAGAACTAAAATTAGTTAAGAAGTATCTTACTTATTTCTGTTTTTTCTTTTGTAAACAAGGCAAAAATGGCAACATCAACTCAAATCAAATTATTAACATAATTTAGCAAAAATAAAGTGAACTCCATAATTACATCATGTGATATTGTAATAAAATGAACTAATATCATTTAAAATTCTTAAGTATTTATAATGGGAATATGAAAATGTACTGCAGTAATGTAAAGAGAAAAGATGACCCTATGGGTCTTGCTGCTAAAAGTAATAATGTGTCCTCAAAATTGTATTTTTTAATACAATTTATGATGTTAGTTATACAGTGATTCACTGATAATAAACTGAGCAATTTTTTCTCTCTTTCATGAGTAAAATGTGTGGAGACTCACGACTTAAAAGCATGAAGAAGTTTTAAGTTGAGTATCCAACCTGATCTAATGGGAAAATAGGAATATTTTACAAGTTGCTGATTTCGTATGAATTCTTATGATGTGAATCATATGAAAACGTATGATTTCTTGAAGAATGAAGGTCCACCCATAAACATAACAATCACTGGGGCGCAAGCAGATCGTACGAATGGGATTGTATGAATTCCCACTAATTAGCCACTAGTGTGCCAAAACATAAAATAGTTACGAAAAGCCATGCGATGTGATGTGTTATCAGGAAATACAAAAACATGCTGGACTATGCACTCAAGTGTGTGCGGTGGGAGTTTTTCAGAACTCCCATCATTTACAGATGGTCACTGGGAAGACTCACAGATGTCCAACCTAGAGGGTTCCAATTCTGCATTCCACAGAGTCCAAGTAGTGCGACTATATCAGTGATGACTGTATGGTTCTAATCAAAGAGAGAAAGAGCAAAACTGTTTAGGCTAGTAATGATCAAGCATGGTCAAAATTGGAATTCACAGTTTACAGAGACTGAGAGTGCTTTGAAACCTAATGTGGGTGGCAAATCTTTTGCCAAAAAACCTTGGAAGCATTTCAAGGCACTGTAGGGTATTCTGAAAACTATTTTTAAAAAGTAATCTGGTAAGTAGTGATATGTTAGAGAATGTCTTTCATATATTCCAGCTCTGTGGGCTACTTATCTCCCTCACACATGTTATATCCAAACTGGCGCCTCTGAGCAAAGCTGTCATGCAATCCTAAAGGAAGGGTTTGCTGGCTTTTTAAAGTGTCACAAATGTTTGCTCTTCCCAGAAGGATCCTTTGGGTAGAGAGAGCGTACCTTCCTGCAGCTCTTCATGGGTGGAAGCTTAATGGATGTGCACATGAGATTCCACTAGAGCCTCCCTTCGCATACATGACATACATTCCCAAAAACCCCATTATGACCTTCACGAATAATACCTCATGTTCCCCAGATGCAGACCAGCCTGCTCATAACCAGGAAAACCAAGCTTAAACTCCTCAGTTTATTGGCTAATAACAAACCTCTCTTTTGTTTCTGGCAGTCAGAATTAAAATCAGTTAGTCATGTGGTTTAAAAATAGACATGTTCATAGGGGAGAGCCCAGACGTGTTTATTCAGAATTACAGAGCTCTCTTCCAGCTCCCATATGGCTCAGCATATGGGCATCTCTCTAACAACAGATCCCCTGAGTAGATATTGCCTGTTGGCACCGATCAGCAACTGGGTCCCACAAGTCATAACCTTCAACATTACAACAGACACAGTGAAGCTGTTTTCAGGTCAGCCAGAAGGTCGGTCATGTAAAGAGCATGCATACAAAAGACTTGCCTAACACATTCTTGCCATGTTTCTTTTGTTGGCATGAAACACAAACACACACAAAGTTGTTTAATATGCAATCAAAACCTGAGACATGAAGATTAATTGCAAATAACGTAGCATACAAAGGTTTTCCAACAAGTAGTAGAAATATTCGGGAGTGTATATATATACAGTATATATATATATATATATATATATATATATATATTATAAACCTAATAAATAACTTACTTCAAAAAGGGATGTAATGTGGGGTTTGAGTTTTGTTTCTTGTTCATGTTTTCATGTCTTTTATTTTGGAGTTTAGTCATGGTCCCTGGTCCCTGGCATCAAAGCACCGCGAGAGCGTTTCGAGAGCAGCCAGCTGACTCAGCCGGTGCAGTTTCTCCAGAGTGGCTGCAGGAGCGTTGATGACGACACAGCCATTTGACGATTGGCCAGATTCACCGCATGACAACTATCATGTGTGTTTCGGGTTTATTCTAACCTTTTCAATTCCAATAATAGCCAAAAATCTGTGTTTATAGAGCAGTAAAATCTTTTTTACTGTAGTCGCAATGTTATATTGAGTCACGTTTATCATAAAACACTGATGAAAGCATACATTCTCCCACTTTATTCGTATTTAAATAGTATATGATTATGCTGAACTTTATTCTTGAACAGATGGCGATGTATTAAGCAGTATATGAGCGTCACTAACGGGAGCAGAAAGTGTCCGGCTTGACGGCTCCGTTTTCAACTCCGCCCCCGACTGCAAGCGGCTACTCTCGTTGTCTGCCTGCTCCGCCTGTTATCGCTGAATAACCCCTGACAGGGTGATCAGGACAGTCTTGTATCGCCATGAAAGGGGTTATTCTGCGATAACAACCAGCTGGATGTGCATTATCCCGCTTATTACACGGCTACTTGCCTCATAAGTAAATAATTAGACCCAAAATACTGATTTGAGTTGAAATATTTGAACGCAAAGCTTCCGTGAAGACGGCAAGTTCAAACTAGACGGACATTTAAGGGATAAAGTGCAGTCAAACCACTTATTACACAACATTTCACCACATAAAAAATTAAGGCGATAAAATATATTGATTTAAGACAAAAATGTTTTAAAATCTTACCAGTTTGTTAGTTATATTTTATAATCCATTACAGTGTACAAAACAATCGTAGCAAAATGGCAGCAGCTGCGTTTGTATGAAGCAAGAGAGCGAGTCCAGGATGACATGGCCTAATTAAATAATCGTACACATAATATTGAACTGAGTTTAGCTAACGAAGCGCAAAGCTTACACGAAGAGAAAATGTTCCTAGCAAGAGTATAGCACCGCCGACTTCAGTTACCCGGATAAGCCTGTTTTATTAGTTTAGGTGTTCCTGTGGCTCGGTGGTAGTGCATTGCATTAGCAGCGCAAAAGGTCGTGGGTTCAATTCCCAGGAAACACACATACTGGTAAAAAATGTATAGCCTGAATACACTGTAAATTGCTTTGGATGAAAGCGTCTGCTAAATGCATAAGTTAAATTAGTTTTTACAAGTTGTTATCGAGGGATAACATACCTCGGGATGTTGCGACTGACCAATCAGAATCAAGTATTCCACAGAGCCATGTAATAAATGATATTATATTATATTTTATATTATATTATAAAGAACTGCACTGTAATGAATGTGAGATTTTTTAAATAATTTTTTCATAGAATTTCTTAGTAAGTAACACAGCACTGTAAAAAATGTCTCAGGTAACCTAAAATGTGCATCATTTAGTTACATCAAGGATCAAATCAAATATAAATAGTTAAAAATTGCACACTTTTTTTGTGCGTGCTGTACAGGCCTGGTAAAATAAAATGTTTTTGTTCAGGTGGCTGAAATGTCCGCACAATAGAGAAAAGTTTTGCTCAGCAAGACTTAGTGAAAAAAAACAAAAAACTTAGTGGGAACATTGTGTGTAATCACTTATTTCAAACATTTTACCCATGATATGCAGAGGTCACTATATAAAAAGATAGTTCAACCACTGAAAATTCTATGATCATTTACTTGCTCTCAAGTCATTTAAAACCTGAATGAATCTTCTGTGGAACAAAAAATAAGACATTTTTGAAGAAATACAACATTGGACCGCACAGAATGCACCTTGGTTTAGCATTGCCAGTGTTCTCAAGAGATTCTCATTGAGATATAAATGAAATGCTAGCTCTTGGCAGAGATTAAATCTGCTTGGTGATATGCTTGGTAGACACATCAGCCTCCAGGATACAGAACAAACCTTTCTCAAGCGTATATCATTTCCTCAAGAATACGTGTGCATGGGACCCTGAAAATGAAGGTATTACTTCCTTCCCAGTAAGTGTATTATGTGCCTTGGTGCAAGAAAAGTAACTCAGAACCACACTGAAAGCTCCCTTTAATCAAGACATCTTAATTTCTCTCTAAGACAAGCTTTGAGACTCTGAAAGGATCTAAGGAGAAACTGGGTTCCATACTGCTTAGGTAAATTGCCTTATTAAATTTCTGTAAGATGAACCCTCTTCTGGTGATCTCAATCGATAATATAATATTAGTGTGATCTGGCAGCTATTGCAGTGCTAGAATGGAATATTACTTTTTTATTTTAGTATTGACTGAACACACATTCATATTCTTCACAATAGGTACAAATTGTTTACAAAAAAACAGAAGAAGAAAGAAAAGTTATTGTTACCCTTACTTGCATTTTCATTTATTATTCTTTGACTGTTTTATTCAAAATATCTCAATAAGTTCTAGAGCCAGAGGTAACCTCACAGTTAAAGATAATAGATGCTTGTCCTCATCACAAATGAAAACACATTATGAATTTTCTGCACAAGGTACAGTCAAATAAAGGTTTGCTCAAATTAAAGACATTTTTCAAAAACATATACTATTAGTAAATAAAGTCTGTAAGTGCAGCACAACACTAGCATTGCTCCAGGCCTTCAATATCTTATAATATTTTTCACAGACTACAGATAGCATTAGCGGAGTAAACAGCAGAGTATGGACTAAGACACCGTTGTTTGTCAATATAAAAACGTGTTTGCTTGGCCTGCTAAGTTCAGAGGTCATATCAGTAAAAGTGCACAACACACACAAAAGTTTTTTCCACTGACTTACCATTGCATAGATTGTGCCTTCAAACTCATACATCTTAGAAAAGAAACTGTTTCTTTCATTTAAAAAAAAGCCATGTCTGAAAAAAATGCATTCAGGCATATTCACAACAAGATACACAATGAAAAGGCAAAACAAATAGCCAGTGAGAGGTCTATTCACACCAAGAAATGAAAAAAGCATGCCAACATATAGATTTGTTTCCTTGCTTTAATGCAAAACACAAGCCATCTTATAAAATAACACTGTACATTAGGTACTACACACACTTGCAAACACTCACATTTTGTCATTTGTATTTGTTGAGTATCATATTTGATACATCAGAATTAGATGCCTTTGTACGCTATAGGAGAATATAGAGCTCATAATCAAAGATTATTCAGAGGCCCCATAGTTCTCATAGTTCTCTGTTTAGGCATATACAGAACATGGGAATCGAGCACAGATCCACACCACATCAGTGGGAGATCGCCTGAACGAGGTGGTAGAGGCCCGTATGAGAACGAACTCTGGAGTGGTTCAGTTTTGGTGAGAACGCATTGTGACCCAACAGCCCAACGAACCAAGCCTTGATTCCTCTAATTGATCAATTATCATGTAGTGGCAAGACAAACAAAATATGTGAACCCATCGGAATTGGTTGTTTTTCTGCATTAATTGGTCATAAAACCAAAAATGCAACATAAAATCACATAAGCAATCAATTTTATTTGTGAGCTGCAATCCAAATCTTCAGATTCAATAAGATTGCGAGAAACAGACCAAAATTCAAGCCTTTATTCAGTGATCTTCATCCTCAGCAGCTGGTTTTACGGCAGTGATGTCAAGCGCTCATTGGCTCTCGCCCACTTCGTCACAAATTATGACATATTTCGGGTGATGTGTGTTTGAATGAGAAATGCATTTGGACTACTTTTGGTACCATTTCTGACATTTTTGCAATAAATAAATTATTGTGATTGCACTTGTCTGTCTATCATAGTTTTCTTTATACTGTACATATTTTTAGTTTAAGAGGTAGGAGTGACTCAAAATATCTTTTTAATGCTATATTGTTACTAAAATTATATTTTTTTCCCAGCACATTTATGTATATATTTTTTTGAATTGATATGCTTAGGTTTGGGGGTAGGGTTAAGGGATAAAAAAGGGATAATAAAATGATAAAAGTACATTTATGACCCTGGACCACAAAACCAGTCTTAAGTCGCTGGGATATATTTGTAGCAATAGCCAAAAATACATTGTATGGGTCAAAATTATAGATTTTTCTTTTATGCCAAAAATCATTAGGATATTAAATAAAGATCATGTTCCATGAAGATATTTTGTAAATTTCCTACCATAAATATATTAAAACTTAATTTTTGATTAGTAATATGCATCGCTAAGAACTGCAATTGGACAACTTTAAAGGCGATTTTCTCAATATTTAGATTTTTTTGCACCCTCAGATTCCAGATTTTCAAATAGTTGTATCTCGGCCAAATATTGTCCTATCGTAACAAACCATACATCAATGGAAAGCTTATTTATTCAGCTTTCAGATGATCTATAAATCTCAATTTCGAAAAATTGACCCTTATGACTGGTTTTGTGGTCCAGGGTCACATTTATACAAATATCTGCATGCTATAAAACATTTGTAAATATTTTATGTTTTTTAGCTGTATATATGCCATAATGTTTCGTAATAGATGTTTCAATACATCCAAATTTCAGCATCAATCAAAATGTGCAAAAATGTACGTTTTGTACCTGTAAATGTTACGTACTAATAAGTACGGATAAACAAAGAGATCAGGCTGGGATATCAGTATCACCAAAACGGAGACAATGAGAAACTCTGATTGGCCACCATAGATCTCCTACTGTGGACACTCTGTTGAGATGATATCAGTGTGAATGAAATTGAGCAATGAGCTAAAACTCTCTAACAGTGTTCAGCCATACCTTAAGGTTGCAATGGCTCTCTTCTGGGGCGAAGGTCTCCCAAGCTGGGAGCAGTATCATTAATCACTTTTACTTCTGTGTTTACCTTTCCTGGTTTGTTTCAATTACTCTTAGAGGGTTCCAACTTCATGAGCCATGCTACTGTTTTCCCAGAGTTAAGAAAACTATTCCCTGCTTGAATCATTTGGCAGAAGAGGAAGTAGGCTAACAGTTGGTGACTAATAACCATTGATTAAAAAAAAAAAAAAAAGCATTTGCGCAATTTAAGCTTGAATGCCTCCTGACCGGGAAAGATATAGCAAGTGAATGGTGCAGCTTTAGGTGGAAACTAGAAAAAGCAACATGAAAAGACAAATCGCAGTCTGCCGACACATGAGATAGAACTGCTGTTTCAGACCGGGAGGGTGGCTAGAGGAGTCTACACTGGGAAGATGTTAGATAAGATCTTTCTGAAGCAGCTTCAAAGCTTAAAAAAAAAAGAAGAAAAAAAAAGATTGGTGGGTCTCTAAGAAAGACTTGAGAAAAAATGAATGTAAACACTGGAATAAATGGAGATTGAATGGAACGTAGGCAGACTTAAGATACTGTGTTGCTCTAGTAAAGAAACAAATAAAAGATCAAAATCACGGTCAGCTGTAGGCAAAATTCCTCAGCTCTAAAAAGGTCACAAAGTCATTTCATACACCTGCTTGAAGTAGTAATTTGCTGGACATTGCCAGAAAAGCGAATGTATTGATGCTGTGTGTTTATCAAAGCCATACGATTAATGCAATTATTCTAAATTTAGTTGAATACCTTTGATGTGGGAGATGAAAATCATGATAATTCACATTGTGGGAGGAAAAATGGACAGACACTAACACAAAAGAGCTTCTCTCCATCCTAGATGAAGAAATTACTTGACATTACAGGAATGGTTCCTCTTCCTATCTTCATATATATTACGGCAGCCGTGAAGAGGTAATTTCTTGCAAATTACACTGCAGAGATGCTGATAATATGGCTAAAACACATGTAATATAATAAATATAAATACAATTATTTATTATTTATAATAATAATAATATTATGTAAAATAATAATAATAATAATAATTATTATTAGTAGTAGTAGTAGTAGTAGTAGTAGTAGTAGTAGTAGTAGTAGTAGTAGTAGTAGTAGTAGTAGTAGTAGTAGTAGTAGTAGTAGTAGTAGTAGTAGTAGTAGTAGTAGTAGTAGTAGTAGTAGTAGTAGTAGTAGTAGTAGTAGTAGTAGTAGTAGTAGTAGTAGTAGTAGTAGTAGTAGTAGTAGTAGTAGTAGTAGTAGTAGTAGTAGTAGTAGTAGTAGTAGTAGTAGTAGTAGTAGTAGTAGTAGTAGTAGTAGTAGTAGTAGTAGTAGTAGTAGTAGTAGTAGTAGTAGTAGTAGTAGTAGTAGTAGTAGTAGTAGTAGTAGTAGTAGTAGTAGTAGTAGTAGTAGTAGTAGTAGTAGTAGTAGTAGTAGTAGTAGTAGTAGTAGTAGTAGTAGTAGTAGTAGTAGTAGTAGTAGTAGTAGTAGTAGTAGTAGTAGTAGTAGTAGTAGTAGTAGTAGTAGTAGTAGTAGTAGTAGTAGTAGTAGTAGTAGTAGTAGTAGTAGTAGTAGTAGTAGTAGTAGTAGTAGTAGTAGTAGTAGTAGTAGTAGTAGTAGTAGTAGTAGTAGTAGTAGTAGTAGTAGTAGTAGTAGTAGTAGTAGTAGTAGTAGTAGTAGTAGTAGTAGTAGTAGTAGTAGTAGTAGTAGTAGTAGTAGTAGTAGTAGTAGTAGTAGTAGTAGTAGTAGTAGTAGTAGTAGTAGTAGTAGTAGTAGTAGTAGTAGTAGTAGTAGTAGTAGTAGTAGTAGTAGTAGTAGTAGTAGTAGTAGTAGTAGTAGTAGTAGTAGTAGTAGTAGTAGTAGTAGTAGTAGTAGTAGTAGTAGTAGTAGTAGTAGTAGTAGTAGTAGTAGTAGTAGTAGTAGTAGTAGTAGTAGTAGTAGTAGTAGTAGTAGTAGTAGTAGTAGTAGTAGTAGTAGTAGTAGTAGTAGTAGTAGTAGTAGTAGTAGTAGTAGTAGTAGTAGTAGTAGTAGTAGTAGTAGTAGTAGTAGTAGTAGTAGTAGTAGTAGTAGTAGTAGTAGTAGTAGTAGTAGTAGTAGTAGTAGTAGTAGTAGTAGTAGTAGTAGTAGTAGTAGTAGTAGTAGTAGTAGTAGTAGTAGTAGTAGTAGTAGTAGTAGTAGTAGTAGTAGTAGTAGTAGTAGTAGTAGTAGTAGTAGTAGTAGTAGTAGTAGTAGTAGTAGTAGTAGTAGTAGTAGTAGTAGTAGTAGTAGTAGTAGTAGTAGTAGTAGTAGTAGTAGTAGTAGTAGTAGTAGTAGTAGTAGTAGTAGTAGTAGTAGTAGTAGTAGTAGTAGTAGTAGTAGTAGTAGTAGTAGTAGTAGTAGTAGTAGTAGTAGTAGTAGTAGTAGTAGTAGTAGTAGTAGTAGTAGTAGTAGTAGTAGTAGTAGTAGTAGTAGTAGTAGTAGTAGTAGTAGTAGTAGTAGTAGTAGTAGTAGTAGTAGTAGTAGTAGTAGTAGTAGTAGTAGTAGTAGTAGTAGTAGTAGTAGTAGTAGTAGTAGTAGTAGTAGTAGTAGTAGTAGTAGTAGTAGTAGTAGTAGTAGTAGTAGTAGTAGTAGTAGTAGTAGTAGTAGTAGTAGTAGTAGTAGTAGTAGTAGTAGTAGTAGTAGTAGTAGTAGTAGTAGTAGTAGTAGTAGTAGTAGTAGTAGTAGTAGTAGTAGTAGTAGTAGTAGTAGTAGTAGTAGTAGTAGTAGTAGTAGTAGTAGTAGTAGTAGTAGTAGTAGTAGTAGTAGTAGTAGTAGTAGTAGTAGTAGTAGTAGTAGTAGTAGTAGTAGTAGTAGTAGTAGTAGTAGTAGTAGTAGTAGTAGTAGTAGTAGTAGTAGTAGTAGTAGTAGTAGTAGTAGTAGTAGTAGTAGTAGTAGTAGTAGTAGTAGTAGTAGTAGTAGTAGTAGTAGTAGTAGTAGTAGTAGTAGTAGTAGTAGTAGTAGTAGTAGTAGTAGTAGTAGTAGTAGTAGTAGTAGTAGTAGTAGTAGTAGTAGTAGTAGTAGTAGTAGTAGTAGTAGTAGTAGTAGTAGTAGTAGTAGTAGTAGTAGTAGTAGTAGTAGTAGTAGTAGTAGTAGTAGTAGTAGTAGTAGTAGTAGTAGTAGTATTAATAATATTAATGTTAATGTTAACAAAAATAATAGAATTTGTCATTGTCATTCTACATGACTGGTTACTACTTTCATGAAACTGTGGCTAATCAAAAACAAACTCTTCAAATGTATTGATGTCTAATTCCTATGTATGTCTGCACTATCATGTACTATGTCTGTACTTTCTTTTGCACTAGAAGCTCCTGTCGCCAAGTCAAATTCCTTGTGTGTAAATATACTTGGTATAAATATAATAAAGATAGATGGTGAATGTAATTGAGGCCTCGTGAACCAATGTGCACCATGCCAATTTTAATTTACTTGCTAAAAATACATCTCAAAGATACAGTATTTGATGCAAGGCTACTGCATTGTCCATGTTCTTTTGTGTCGCCGTATTTCTATTTCTGTCACTAGTAGGGTTGGTGTCCTTGGTTTTAGTACAACATAAAAAAGTAGCTCTCTTGACCTTCAAAAATAATTCTTTATGTTCCTGTACAGTTGTGATGCCATATAGTGGCAATATGTGACAAATCTGTTCTCTTGCAGCCATCACTGGCATGTCATCTGACATTAGAGAATGCCTCCAGATCTGAGGAAATGGCTCTAGATCTGAGAAAACCTCCTCACCTCAGAGGTTTGGAAATTTCATAAGCGCAGAGCTAAACTGATTCCAGCCGAGGCAACAGAATTATTGGAAATGGAAAAAGCGGATAATGTGGGGACAAACGTTTTCAGTGGGACACTTTCTGTTGTGACAGCATATTTGCAAACAGAATGTCGGAGAAATGCAAACTAAAGGTGCTTTAAATTTGAGCATGTGACACCTCCTGAGAGATTTCGTTGGATGGCAGGCCTTTTTCACACTCTGTCAGCAGAAAATTCAGTCTTTGACATTAAATTCTGATACATTGTGTTGCTGAGTGGTTTTAGAGAAGCTAGTCTTTTGCCATTAGAGAGATTCACAGCGTCACTAGATATGACTGGCAACTCCCTTGCATCTTCAACAGCCATATAATAACCAGCATGCACACCATATGAAAAGAGCTATAATCTATAATTCATCCCTGCTTCCTCCGAGTAGTTGCTCCTTCCTTCAAATGAAGAGCAATGAAAACCAAACAACTTCCTCACACAATATGCAATTAGGAGGAAATCAATTCACACTGCCACATATTCACTGATGTATTGTACGATTATGCTAATTGGAGAATTATGGAAAGATCAGGATGGCTATAACGTCTCAGAGCAGCTAATGAGAAGCATGATTCTGAAATAGATCATACTTTCATCAGTGCACCTTGTCTTTTATGTTCTCTCGTATATTAGGCAGCATACTAAAGACCTGTGGTAAACACTTTATAAATCAGGCTTTAATAGGTTTGACTAAGAGTTCATTATGATCTTCTCTTACTGACATTTTGTGTATGTGGGTGATGACTTGCACTATACGAATATAGCTTTATATGGTCTTTCTTTCCCAATACAAGATATATCCCACATTTCAAATGTATATGTATTGTGTCTCCTTATGATATTTTGGTAAAAAGTTTTTTTTTTAATAATTAGTGCGCCCGACTTCCATATCCAGTGGTGTGTTTTTTTATTTCTTTATTTTTTAATCAGACTGTCATGGCATTTTTAAAATGATATTAACAAATTTTCAATAAATTGCAAAAAAAATAAATAAATAAAAACTCGATATCACTCATTAAATTACAGGAAGGTAATGCAGGCATACATTTTGTTTTTTAACAATATGAGCGAAATTACTTACCACATTTTTTTTTTTTCAAATTAAAAAATTAAAATAAATAAATAATTATTATTTTGAATTTTTTTCAAATTCAAAATAACAGCCAACATAATTTACAAGAATTATTTATATTTATTAGCATAGCATATTTTGTTTTACCTTTTGTTATTACAAACAGCATTAACATTTTATTTGAATGTGTACATGAAAATAACTGTTTTTTTGTATTTGATAAAATAAAAAAAAAACATGTAATACCTGTAATAACATCCCCTTAAATAATGCATGTGCCTAGGTCATGTGCTTAGTTTGAAATGATTAGCATTGCATAATTCATAATCTTTTACATAACATTTTTTAATCTACAAGGCTGTATACAGACTGTAATGATATAATGTAACCACATCATACTGCTATCTGAAATGATTAGCATAATTTGTACAGTTTCACATACTTAAAAATAACAATACGCTTACAGTGTATTCCATATTCCATTCTGAACACAGCTGGAGGAAAAGATGGATCTTGGGAACACACACAGGCAAATACAGTACTCTTTAATGTCAATATGGTTGCAGAATTATTTTGCTCATGTGGGTGAGGGGGTCATTAGAAATATCTAATTGCAAAAGTTGTAATCTGCTTCAAAAATAAGCAAAGCTTCAGGCAATTCAATCTTACACAGCTGTATTGTTGATGAAAAAAAAATGTCACGCTATGTTCAGTCTGTTGGAGGAGTAAAGGCTACATTCAGTCACAGGGTGTTCACCTCTGCTTCCTATAGTGTGAAATCATTGACAGAGATGTATCACCATCCCATAGTCTCTCACCTCACTCACACACACACACACACGCACACACACACACACACACACACACGCACTTTCATATGAGGGTGGATTTTCAACAATGTCACCCCATCCTTTAAAGCAGCAACACAAGTGTGTATGCAGGCTTTAAAACAAGGTGATTTTCATCTGCTATAGATTTAGTCATTATTTTGTATATCGAAGCTCTTTGAAGTTGTGCTAACGAGCTAACTTCATATGAACAGAGAACAGTGTCACTCCACGGTAATTGACTTCACAGCTCCACTACTTCTCTCTCTCATTAGCATGCATGAGGCTGATGTAATACTGTAATCAGATAATGGGGTTTGTGTTTTTCTTTAAAGCTACGACAACTGAGGCAGTAGAGTGTGATGACTGGAAGCTAAGAAGAGGATGGCATTTTGAATGGGTTTGTCACAACCTGACAGGTGACCCCATAGTCTCTCCCCTCACTCACACACACACACACACGCACACACACACACACACACACACACACGCACTTTCATATGAGGGTGGATTTTCAACAATGTCACCCCATCCTTTAAAGCAGCAACACAAGTGTGTATGCAGGCTTTAAAACAAGGTGATTTTCATCTGCTATAGATTTAGTCATTATTTTGTATATCGAAGCTCTTTGAAGTTGTGCTAACGAGCTAACTTCATATGAACAGAGAACAGTGTCACTCCACGGTAATTGACTTCACAGCTCCACTACTTCTCTCTCTCATTAGCATGCATGAGGCTGATGTAATACTGTAATCAGATAATGGGGTTTGTGTTTTTCTTTAAAGCTACGACAACTGAGGCAGTAGAGTGTGATGACTGGAAGCTAAGAAGAGGATGGCATTTTGAATGGGTTTGTCACAACCTGACAGGTGACAAATGAAGTGTATGGACTTATATAGATGGGTTGAATTTCACCTGGAATGCCTTTTGTCTTTCAGACTAAATTTTGTTTGTTATCATCTAATAAAAGTTTTGTAACTGTTCACTTGCATCAGGGCTGATTCCATCATGCAAAAAATGGCAGTTGGCCTTATATAAATTGCACACTTGTTTGCACAGAAGGGGTTCTTACTGAAAATTTTAGTGTAGGTTTTGAAGAAGTCAGACCAACAATGACATGACACAACGTGCCGTGGCCTCTTAGCCGAATTAAAAGAGCACAAACTTTTTAAGCAGCAGGTTTGCAGCATGGAATGAAAGTGAAATTTATGTTTTTAAAAGAGGTGCCACAGAGCGTGACATCACTCTGTGCAGTATCTGAAGAAATTTAGACATTTAGTCCCACACTTCTTTGAATTTGACCACTTTTCACATAATGTATTCCCTATATTTGACTCAAGTGTTCACATGGGCGTGAAGACCTGACGGGACACACCTACAACATAGTGTTGTAATATTGTAAGTAAAGTTTTTTAAAGCTTTATTTACACATTTAGATTTTTAATACTTTGCACTCTCATGTCAAAATCATTAAAAACATATTTGTTTTGAACTGTTTTTACTTGTAAACAGTGCTTAATCTGTGCATATTTCTCTCCTGATTCAGACGAACAACTTTTTTACTGGAGAAAGCAAACACAGCTTTTTGCTTCACAAGACGTTAATTGATGGAGTTTTGTGGATTATTGTGATGTTTTTATCAGCTGTTTCAGCTCTCATTCTGACGGCACCCATTCACTGCAGAGGATCCATTGGAGAACAAGTAATGTTATATTTCTCCAAATATCTTCCGATGAACAAACAAACTCTTGGATGGCTTGAAGACATTTTCAGCAATTCTAAATAAGGACATTTTAAATTAATTAAAAATTAAATTTATACATTTAGCAGACGCTTTTATCCAAAGCGACTTACAGTGCATTCAGGTTATACATTTTTTTTTACCAGTATGTGTGTTCCCTGGGAATTGAACCCACAACCTTTGCACTGCTAATGCAATGCTCTTTCCAATTCATATGTCACTCTAAATATGGCACGCACCTGTAAAACGTTCCAAATATAAATACAATTTATGTTTGCAATTATATCATGAATTCTGTATTAAAATGTTCCAGTAAATCAAACTGTAGAGGATGCCAACACCAAGGTCATCAGTTTGATTCTGTCAAATGCATGTACATATGTGATGTACATGTAAAATGTTTGCACACACACACACATAGTGAACAAGACACAATGTAATGCGGACTGAGTATCAACTCTGCCCTGTGCTTTTAACCACTGGCCCTTGACATCTGCTGAAAAAGGACAGTCTATTTTTTTGGACTAACTAGCAGCAGGCATGGTCAAACACTGCGTGATCGCTCTTCTCCTTGGGGGCAGTGAATCTGTCAGTCACTATTGACTGAGCAACCATCACCCCATCCACATCAGAACCATCTTTCTCACACATGCATGGCCAGAAATAGCAAGGCTGTCATTCCATCAGGCCAAGGCTGAAATACGACATATCGATATGCCATGGCCCTTTCACAGGAGACATGTCAAAACAAACCGTCACTCACTGCACTGACAAGACACACTGGTAGTAAGGAAACCATCAGAGACCCCAATGCCCAAGTCCCAACAGAGCCTCCCTGTCATATCAAAACAGCTAATGATCAGGCCTCACATGGCAGCAAAGAAAATGGGCAACACACAAATAACATGCTTGTCTTCATTAAAGGCATAGTTCACAAATATACAATTCTGTCATGATTTACTCACATTCATGTCGTTCCAAACCTGTATGACTTTTAGTTTTTTGTAGAACACAAAAGGAGAAAAGTTAAGGTTATTTTCCCTATTACAATGTACTGAAGCTTTCAAGGTTAAAAAAATAAAAAATAAAATAAATAAATATATATACACTGAACAAAATTATAAACGCAACACTTTTGTTTTTGCCTCCATTTTTCATGAGCTGAACTCAAAGATCTAAGACTTTTTCTATTTACACAAAAGCCCTATTTCTCTCAAATATTGTTCACAAATCTGTCTAAATCTGTGTTAGTGAGCACTTCTCCTTTGCCGAGATAATCC
>NW_015547662.1:1343254-1353017 GCF_001515605.1 Sinocyclocheilus anshuiensis | reverse complement strand
TTGTGAAGATTGGTTTCCATGATCTTTTCTGCCCAATTATAAAGAAACTGAAGCTTTCAATGTTGAAAACATATTCTTCTGAAGCCATCATTTTTGTACAGACCGAAATAAAACATAAAATTGTGATTCCCAGTGGCACTCCTTGACAAAAGTAGTCAAACAACTCAGTCGTGACGTGATCGACACGTGTTTTTGAACAAATCTGCTCAGTAAATGATTCGTTGAATCACTCAAACAGGTGTCTCGAGACTTGAGTCACAGGGATCAAAATCACCACTATCAAATATTTGTGAACAAATCATTCTTTTAAGTCAGATCTTTTTTAGTGAATCGGTTGTTGGGCAATTCATTCACGAATAGGACTGATCTGGTTCAGCTCACAAAGGATTCAATGATGGGTCGTTCTTCAACGATTCGTTCATTTCGAACAACTCTTTAATATTGCGCATGCGCAACATACAATAGGTACTGTACAGGAAACAGAAATGATTAGTTCACCTTGAGTAGTTCGTTCATCACGTGACAACCCCACCCCCTGCAGAAATGAACGAAATGACTTGAAAAAGGATTCGTTAATTTTGCTGAACGAGATTCAAAGATCCGAATCAGTAAAATGATCGGATCGTCCCATCACTAGAGTGTTTCGCATTTAAAGCTACAGCATGGTTTCAGAAGACATGTAATACTACTTTTATTTATGCTGCTTCTGTGATGCTTTTGCATCCCTTTTTTGCTTCAAAGATTCGGGTCATTATAAATACTTTGACAAGATCATGGAAAAACAGTCTTATGGGTCTGGAATGGTGAGTAAATAACAGAATTTTCATTTTTGAGTGAACTGTTCCAAAAAAAAAAAACCCAAAAAAAGCAATACATGAGGGGATTCAGAGTCCTGCCTGGTAATCATGGTCCAATGGACTCTGTCAGATCTAGAAACGTTTTTCTCTGAAGTTTAAAATAAGAGCCTGTTATCTAAGAATAGAGGCTAAAAAAGTATTCTTTTTGTAATGGTCGAGGATGACCCTTTCATATCCAGTCTGTAAGAAGCAAAATAATGAGAGAGGAGGAGAAGAAAGCAAACACATTTAGCACTTGAGTCACCTCAACATGCAGTTATGAGGCTGAGGACTGTAAGTGGTAAACACATTGATAAAACCATTTCTTTAATAACACTTGTTTGTTATAAGGAGTAACGATATGTTTTATGAAATGTAGTGAAGTAAAAAGTACGATCTTATGCTTTGGAATGTAGTGAAGTAAAAGTAAAAGTTACTCAAAATAAAACGACTCCAGTAAAATACAGATACTTGAAAAATATACTTAAGTACTGTAACGACGTAAAGCTACTCCGTTACTGTCCACCACTGACGTACAGCGTGCTGCCCGTGACTGAGAGCGTGCGAGAGTGGTCTGTGATCTTAAAAGCACCCTCCCCTCAGTTCTCCAGCAGTGATTTTAAAACACCCCATTCAGTCTCACGGGCAAAAGAGCAATAGACTTCAGCTATTGAAATAACCGATCTTCGCTTTAAAAAACGGAATTTAGCGCTGTTTCATCAATTTTCATGAAAGATGACAGTGCAAAGCAAGCGCTTTCACTGTGTGGAAGTGATCTTCATTTTGCTTTGGTCTCTTATGTCAAACCCACAAGAAATTTCATAAAAAAGTGCCTCAAATCTTCCTCGGAGGACGATGTTTATGAAGCCATTGGTCACACTCAAGTAAGCATTTATGCATGAAAAGTCACAGAGTATCACACTTTCATATTATTTTCCTTCAGTAACATTATTACATTTTTTTTTTGTACAAATTCCACATCAATTGAATTCCTTCGGCTATGACGTGATTGCTCTTTCCACAGAATGAGCCTGATGATAGGAGATAAATAGTAAAAGGAGCTCAACATGCTTTTAGCAGTAACCTGCATTATATTATCCGCATCTTCACGTGTCATGGGTGAACAGTCCTCATTTGTCATAGAGTGACAGGCCCGTAGGCTCCCCAAAGCTTAATGCATTATTAATACTCCTTCCTGCTTGATAGATTCAATAAGACTGAAAACCGGAGATAAAAGACACACAGCGATCTTTTAGATCTAGGCTGAACAGGAAACACCAGATCCCGCCATATATAACTTAAAAGCGGTTTGAGCAACAGGTCTAAAAATTGCAATCCAGTTAATTTCAAGTCTCTATAGGGCTTGGGTCCCTCCTTTAATGTACATTTCCCTCCCAACCCTTTTAAAAGATAATAGCACACATTCTCAGTAACACTGGAAAAAAAAAGTGTTGTAGTGTTTACTTTGAAACAATTCACACTCAGAAATTGCTAATAAATTTCACAAATATTTACAAAGAAATAGCAGGTAAATGAAATAGCATGAAATAACATGAACTGGAATAGTCGCCCATTTTTTTGTGCAACTGCATGATTTATGATATGTGCTTAACTTTCAGTTAGGAGTTTGTTCAAATCACTATCCCTAATTATGAGCAATACGTATGAGTAAACAATTAGTCCACACAAACTTTAGCAAGTTATACTCTATCTGAAGAGTTTTAATTTATTTATACATGGTTCAAATCAAAGTGTATTCCCTTGTGAGAACCTAAAACACAACAAGGCGGGCTGTTAGGCACAGATCGTTTTAAGGAAGCAATGGAAAATAACATTTATGCTAATGTTTCACAGACAATGAGCCAAGACAATAAACAAGGTGTGTTTTGGGTGTGCATTTCCTCCGTTTTACTGGCAGCTCAAAACTAATGAACTCATTCCGCAGTGAAGCTCCTTGCAGCCTACCTATTCAAATTCAATTAAAGCTAGAATTACTCAAAATAATCTCAACTGGCAAAACCTCTCTGGTGTTTGATTTATTTAGCTTGATTCTAAGTGGATTTCCAATTTCTGCCGTAACTGTCCATTGGTTTACTGTTTTCCTTACCTCAAAAATGAAAAGGCTGCATTCCAGAGCAGCTGTCATTGGCACACTTTTCATCCTGTTGGTATGTGAAAGAAGCTAATGAAAATATGCAAGCTGTATTCATTGTTGTTGCATTGCAAACACATGACACTCAAATTAGACATATTTGGTTTATTCAAGGTAGAAAAACACACAAAACAACTAAAAACCCTTTCAATTACCACAAAAGTGAGAGAAAAGATAAATGTTTGCATTTGTGTGTAATGTATTGCTTATATGCAAAGATAAATTCAATGATTGTGTATTTATGAAGCTTAAGAAATTAACTATTTTTTTCTAATTAAATATTTTTTTTTTCCATATTAAAAAGTTTGAAACATAAAAAAACTAATGGCGCTTTTAGGGAAAAAAATTAAATAAAAATAAATAAATACATGAATGAATGAATGTATGTGAGATTGTTTTATTTTACATGAAGCGGGTCACCTCATTGAAGCTGCCATTTTAAAATCTTGTGACTCCAAATACTTCTCTCTTTCATTAACTCTACAATAAGTAAATCCACTTCACCGGCTAATTACTTTTTGACAGCAATATCATAGAAATATATACCGCAAAATTGGAAGTTCAAAGACAACATTCTAAAGATGGCTGCACACTTGTTTCAGGTCTATATCGCTGTCATGTGATCTATCTTATGTTCAGAAATACAGTGATTTTTCAGAATAAAAAAAAACATTTTCTTCTCTCTTTTTTTATGTATTACCAGGTTTGCCATTGTGACGACTCAAACTTGGAATGTAGTTGGAAAGAGTTATGCAAATAATGAAACAGAAGAATATGTTCAGAAATATTCTTTATAAGTCCAAGTCGGCTGCAGTATCAACCAGTGCAACATTAAAAAAAAAACATTTTGGTAGTCTTAATATATGCAAATTGCATAACAATCATTCCTATGCATACATGTCTGAAATGTAATCTTCTGAAAATCCTACAAAATCGAACCGTGCTGCATGCACTGCATGCACAAATACTGTTAGTTACAGCAAATGAATGTTACAGTGGTTTCGGGCAGCGTGGGAAAACAACCCAAGACATGAGCCTTTTCCTTTGTTTCTTTGAGATGGGGTCAGAATCGATGTTCTCACAGAACTTCTTGTACCTTCCTATTGAATCAGACACAGCGGATGAAGGCAGTGGCAGTGGAGATCGATCAGTCTGAGTCAGTAGGTAACAAACTTTCCCATCTGCTGAGAAAAGTCTCTCTGAAATGAACTCACAAATGATAGTAGGCATCAATTAGCAAGTTAAATTCTCAATTATGCACATCTGCAAACTTAGCAAGGTTTGAACCCGTGTGAAATTCATTTCATGCATGAATGACAAACAACTCTACTTTTCGCAAGCTGTTAGATGCTAATGTCTGCCTTGTGAATTTACAGCGGATTTAATACAGTAGTGAATAGCATATAAGGCTACGTTTCTATTCAGCTTTCAAGCCCTCCGGCGAAGCTCATAAAATATATATATTTTTTAACATTATTTATGAGTTTTTTGCCTTTATCGGATAGTGAACAGAGACAGCAAAATTGATTTGCAAGCGAAGGAGTATGGGTTTGGGATATAATGCAGACCAGATCTGAACCAGCATCCATGTAAGCATTTCTGACAGCAAAGGGTAAAGGCTTATTTTCTGGGTGCACAAAATGGTTCCATCTCGGATGCCTTCAGTAATATCTGGCCTTTATAACATGACCTGGTAGATCTAAATGTCACTGTCTGGCAGAGTGAATGCTGTACACTCAACACAGTCAGGTTTAGGTTTATTGGTATAGCGCTTTTCACAATACATATCATTTAAGCAACTGAAAAGACTTTTACTATATTATGATATGAATCATTAACTTGATAGACAACTACCCATTTTGTGGTACATGATTGTGGTCAGGGGCGTCATGCACTCATGATTTTTGAGGGGGCACGTGGGGGCTGGGGGTCATACTTGTCATGTGACACAGCAGCCACGATAGGACTGCATAACTGACATAGGTTTATGTTTTGTTTTTTTTTTCCCCTTTTTATTCGAAATATTTCCAAACGTGTTAACTATATCAGGAAATGTCTCGATTCTCAAATATGTGTAAGTAAATGCGTTTTGCACCTTTATAGATTATGTTATTTGATCAATAAATGGTGATGGGCAAAGTAGACTAATAGTGTATGCTACTCTATTAACTACACACAAAAACCCGACTTTTTACTTAAGTACCAGATATGGCTGTCATGCCATAAAATATTTTTAATACGACTGACTTTGTATGTAATGTGAAGGTAATAACAATAGTGTATGTTAATAATTATAACACTTTCATTTAACAGAGAGCAAAGAAGACATCAAATAACATTTTCATTTAGTCTAGCCAGAGTTCAGGCACTCTCAAAACTTAAGCTGTTTACACTATGAAATGAATATCTTACTTACATTCGTAGGCACATCTGCACTTTATTGTTTCTGATGAGAGAACTCGCCAGATAATTCAGTCAGCGAGCAAGTGAACAAAACACCGCGTTTCGTCGATGACTCATCTGAACGTCTCTGATTGGCCATTGCATTCATAAGCTCAACAGAATCGTGTGTGATTGGTTATAATGCAGCGCTGTAAAAACGCATCTGTCTCTGGCTCAGCGCCAGCCAAAGCGAGAACGCGGAATTGAATTTAGCAGCTGATGCTGTGCCGCACTGAACGATCTAATCATACCGGTGTGATTGTATGAAATATAAAAAATATTATTCGGCTATTTTTTGTCTTTTGGAAGCTGCATTCAAAATCCACTTGGCTCAGAAATCTGAGGGGGCACGTTGAATGTGCATGAGGCCTCTGATTGTGGTCATATCGCCAACCTCCAAGCGTTTTTATTAGGGAGCTGATAGAAAGTTATTTCATAATTCTTCTCTATCACTGACAACTTCATCTTTCGTTTTAAAACAAATCTGATTCATTCACTGATTCATTCATGTTTGTGAATGTTACATCATTAGTGTTATATTAATATTATTCATGTTATACTATTGTAATATTTATTAGTTTTGATCCCCCTCAAATATTTCTATTAAGCTTAATTTTCAATTTTAGATTAAACTCTCTTAAATAGCTATCGGGGCGACATTTCTAATGTTCCTTTAAAGGGGTCATATGATGCGATTTCAATTTTTCCTTTCTCTTTGGAGTGTTACAAGCTCTTGGTGCATAAAGAAGATCTGTAAAGTTGCAAAGACTAAAGTCTCAAATCCAAAGAGATATTCTTTATAAAAGTTAAGAGTCAGCCACACCTACCTAAAACGGCTCGTTCTAACACGCCCCCACATGTCTACATCACTATGTGGGAAGATTTGCATAATGCCGCCAAAATGTTCACGCAAAGAAAGAAGGCGTAACTTTTATTCTCGCTGTAGTATTGTTATTTATTGTTTATTATTATATATATTTTTTCTTTTAATCTTTTTCTTTAATTTTCATCTAAAATGTGTATTTTATTTCAGTTTTGTTTCAGTTAGCAAAAACAATTTTTAAGTTTTTACTTTAGTTCCAAGCACAAGTAAACATTATTTGTTTGCAAATTAAGTGGATGCATTTGAAATACTGTTGCTTTTTCACGAATTTCAACATTTCTAAATTTTTTTTTCTTCTGTCTTTAAATTTTTTTAAGTTCAGGTTTTTCATCTAAAATTTGTTATTTCATTTCAGCTTTGTTTCAGTTAGCATTTTTAAAATAGTTTTATTTGCGTGATGACCATAGCATCTCTTTAGGCTCGTTTGAGATGGCAAAAGTCTTTCTTAAATGTAGATGATATACGCAGTTTATTGAGGACCAGCAATCTCCACAAGCAGAAGCAAACATTCACGTTATTTTTTTTGCCAATTAAGTGGATGCATTCAAAATATTCTTGCTTTTACATGATGATGGATACAACGAACGAGTAATCCAGTGTGTCTATTATTAAATTTCCATTTCTTTTATTATTGTTCACAAAGACACGCTTTCATACATATGATTAAAGGTTTTTGAATCACAGAGTGAAAACAGCAGAGCCTAGCGTAATACCAAGTGTAAAGGAGGTCACGACTGAAACGCCACTAGTTTCTCTTCCGCTAGCTTGCACCAGTCTAACTCCATTTCTCTTCATACCACCATCTATTATAATGACTGGCTCGGAGGAGGTCTGTGTTTGTTTCTTGGCATGCAGGTGGGTGGCTCATTCTCACGGGTACAATTTATCCTGGCACTCAAGGCTTGGGTTCCTCCCAGTGAGGTCATGTTGTTTCCTTAGATCTGAGAAAGTAATCTCCCATTGTTTCTCTTCTATATGCAATTCCATTCGATCAGGTGGAAAACTAGGCTCAGATGTGACATCTACGGGGAAAAGATGCAAATAACAGTCCTGAATCATTGAAGTTTTTCAGGCATTCTGTCACTGCGGTGACTTCTTGCCTTCCCAACAGGTCCCCCATGATGTGTGTGTGTCATTAGGACTGCCTATTAAACATGTCATCACAATGGCAGCACCAGAGCAGCCTGTCTCTTTGGTTATCACTGAAGCATATCCACGCTAAGACTATGTGATGGGGTCCCTCAGCTCAGCGAACATTACCGACTGCATCATATTCGGCTGCCGTTAGCATTAGTCTTCAATGACACGGGCTGCCGATGCCTTTTACAAAGAACACATATTAATTTTAAACAATTAGCAATCTATCTATCTATCTCATGTTGTGTGCTGAAATAGCGTGGGTGGATTAAATCAATCACACATGGCTAACTCATATTGACTTGGGCCATTTTTGCTATCAAACCAAGCGTTATTTAAAATGTCATTTGTACACATCTGGGGCTTTCGGCAGGGAAAACATTGAGTAGACCAATGGAGTGCTTTAATGTGGCACTTTTTAAGTGAAGCAGAGGACAAATATTCTCCCCAGAGACTTCATGGATCATGAAAGTATAGTTTGTTCCAGCTAAGCACTTTAATTAATTAATGCTTAATTAGTGTTGATTTAACACTAAATTGAATCCATATGTGGAAGTGAGGCCCTCTCATTGATTTTTATAACTCTTGGCCGTCAGTATGTGTGTCAATGAGGGAGAAAGACAAAACAGAGGAAACGTTTTATTTGGTTTGTTAAAACTCCTAATATTGTGTAATTTAACACAATAAATATAATGCCGATAATCAGTTTAGAGACTGGCAGGTGATACTACGCTAAGTAGTAATGCTATACATATCATAGACATATGTTTATGTAAAAAAAAAAAAAAAAAATAAAAAAAATGCACATTTAATTTATCTATTATAAGATTTATGTAGTCTTGTTCACTTGGCTGTTTCCTTATAAAGATCCAGAAATGTGTCAAGCTTTTCGTCAGGTGTCGTTTTTAACATAGATATGCATAGGTAGATGCCTCATTCGACAACTCCAAGTATGAAAAAAAAAAATAAATAAATAAAATAAAATATATATATATACACACACTAAACCTAGAATTAATTTAGGGGCCACACTTGTATTGTTTGTGGTCAAAACAGACCATAAACTCATAATAATTGTATTTTTATGAAATGTACTACATTTCAATGTTTTTCATACATATATCCATCTGTTGGAAAAAAAAGAATAAAGAAAATAATGGGTAATGCCATGGTGTAACCACTAGATGCCTATATATATCCATATATATTCAGAGCAGTGTATTCCCAAGTTACTGAGAATAGTGTTTCCATACATATTTACTTATTTTATTAGGTTTTGTATTTTGAATGTTTACATAATTTCTGCATTTTGGATCAATTAGTGTACATTTAGCCTTTTCAGATAAAGTTCACATATTGTGTGTGTGTGTGTGTGTCATATCATTCCAGTGAAGTGAAAGTAAAAAAGTTAAAAATATGAACCAAAATAAAATAATGTTCGATCAAAATATGTTGGTCTAAAATGACCGAACAATTGTTAAATACTTAAAGGGGTCATATGATGCGATTTCAAGTTTTCCTTTCTCTTTGGAGTGTTACAAACTGTTCGTGAATAGATAAGATCCCTAAAGCTGCAAAGACTAAAGTCTCAAATCCAAAGAGATTCTTTATAAAAGTTAAAGACTCATCCACGCCCTCCCAAAACGCCTCATTCTAACACGCCCCCACATGTCTACGTCACTGTGTGGGAAGATTTGCATAACACCGCCCAAATGTTCACGCAAAGAAAGAAGGCGTAACTTTATTGTTGCCGCCGCCGCCATGCTGTGAAGACGCTGTGTGTTTCGTTGCGAAAGCGAAAATACTTTGTTTGGCCTTCCAAAAAAAGACACGACTAGAAATCAGTGGTTAAGTTGTATTTACAACACTGTTCCAGAACAGTTCAACCCAAATATTCAGATGTGTGCAGCGCATTTATGGAGGACTGTTTCCTGATCCTGTGAGAGTAGACTACAATGCCGGCTGTTCTGACTCACAGTCTGTAATTACATTTTCATATTTAAAGGATTTGCCACTGATGATTCAAACGCGAGTCTTGAACAGTGTAGAGTAGCGCTTGTTGTTTGTAATTTCTCTTATCACAAATGCAGACATGATTTTATATTTACGCGGCATGATGCAACGCAACGCGTAAAAAGACAGTATAAGTCATTATAATCCGTAATTATGTCCCCACTGGATGCAACGAATGCCTCGTTTATAATGGGTTTTAATGTTTTTGTCTCGTCGCTCCAGCCTGGAACACGGCATCACAGTATGGTAAGGGACGTAACATTTCCGTCTCACGCTTGAGGTATTCAGCCAATCACAACG
>NW_015547662.1:1301835-1343139 GCF_001515605.1 Sinocyclocheilus anshuiensis | reverse complement strand
AAACATATTTCATTACACCAAATACACAAAATAATGTTCTTTTTAGCAGCATCATATGACCCCTTTAAATACTTAATTTAAACTAGAGCGTATTTTTATACTAAAATAGTAATTTTGGATGTCAACTAAATTTGCAGAGAAAACTACTGCAAGTAAGCCATTCATATCTTTGCAATTCCATTTGATGTCACTAGGGGTGCCATAATTACACGCTTCAGCTTTAATATAACATCTTAACAATATTACATTCAAAACAGAGCTGGGGTCTCATTTATAAACGTTGCGTACGCACAAAATGGGCATATAAATTGCGTATGCAATTTTCCATGCACATATCGAGATTTATAAAAAATAAACTTGGCGCAAATATGTACGCACCGCACGGACATTCTAGACCATGGGGTGCCCAAACTCGGTCCTGGAGGGCCGGTGTCCTGCAGAGTTTAGCTCCAACTTGCCTCAACACACCTGCTGGGAAGTTTCTAGTATGCCTAGTAAGAGCTTGATTATCTGGTTCAGGTGTGTCAAATTGGGGTTGGATCTAAATTCTGCAGGACATCGGCCCTCCAGGACTGAGTTTGGGCACCCCTTTTTTAGACCATGCGTACGCACTCTTTTTCCTGGAGTGAGAAAAGTAATGAAGTTAACAACGATTTTAAACTGTTTTCATTTCGATATACACATTTACATTAAATATTCCACTCTAAACAAAAATTCTATGAATTTAGACATTTATAGTGGATGCGCTTGATCAATTTTCCTGTGGCATGCTATGTTTTAATGACAGCGAGGAGTGCTATAGGTGCACAATAATTCATCTTTAAGCTAAACTGCAGATCTCATGTTATGAGAAAATATTTTTAGCGAGATCAATGATCAATGACGCACACTTACTTCAATATTATGGCAGACACTCTATATTCGGTGGTCGAATGGTCCATTGTCCAGTTTGAATAGGTCCAATGATAATAACTTTTACTGTACAGCCACAGCTGCACGGAGGTGTTGATGTCGTGTGAAGGCATCTTCACAACATAATGAAAAATACCACTGTATTTGAAGGATACAACTTCTTTTTTAAAATAGGCTACTTTGTCAGTGACTTGCCGAGCCAGACAATTCTATTTACATTGCAATAAATATAGGCTAAAAATAGCTAAAAGATGTTCACCTTATCAGCAAAACTGCATAAATTAAATTAAATTTGAATTGTTTAAAACAATTGAAATACTGTTTGGCCAGTGGAAAAGAATGGGATCAACTATATTCTAAAATATTTATCCGAGAACTATTTTAAACAGTTTTGTTTTTATGGATATTTTGATATATTTATTCTAAAACATAACAAGGATACTGGATGATTTTTAGCACAAAAAAATTGTGTATGGCAAAAATGGCATTTATAGTCTGTATCTCATATTTCCTTAAAGTCTTGTACCTTTGACGGTGTTATGGTGTCACGTGGATGGGAATATGCATGGAAATGATATGCAGATGTGGTTATGCATAGTAAAACTAGGCGTTGTAAGCTCCATATATGGTTATTTCGGGGAGGAGACAGGGTGGAGATGCACATACGCACAGTCTTCCCCTGACTGGGATTTATAAAGGCATTTTTGCACAGGTTCTGGCGTGCAAAATCTAGCTTTTGTGCATATGTACACTTTTAGGATAAAATCTACGGAGAGTTTTCTAAATGAGAGCCCTGTTCAGTCATGCCAATTTGTAGACCATCCTGGAAAGTTAACACATTCTTGCAACATAAATTACACAGTGCGGTGTATATAGCTGTGCATTTTTCTAATTTGCTAACAGGTAGGCAAATACGAACTTGGCTATAACAGTTTTCCAATTTGTGAACTTGCAGTAGTTTTAGTCCTTATTTAGCAACTCGGAATTCATGTTTGAAGTATTAAATGCATGAAACAAAAACGTGAAAGTCTGTTCAAGTAATGTTAACAACAAACATTATTTTATTCATGAATCCGGAACATCATTAGGAAGTTCCCGAGGGAAACAATAGCTCAAAACTGCCAATTTTCATGTTGGTTTTAGTACTACAAACTGAACAGCTCTGTAAAACGCACGCAGTGTTGCTCAGAGCCAGGTTTATTATAACTGGGAAGTCCAGCAAAACATCAGTTAGCCAAGGGTCTCAGCGTCTAAAGTCCCCTTTGATTTGGGGGAGTGTGTGCGTGCATGTGTACCTATGTAATTACACTCTCTGAAACTTCAAAACATCCTGTCCCTTACCAAAAAGTAGTATACTTCAAGTTTATTTTATTAAGTATACTTAAGTAAAGTTCAAGTATATTTTTTAAGTATACTTTATGTAGTAAGTATACAAATATCAGTGTACTAGTAGTATACTTGTAAGTGTACTATTTCAATACTCCTTGGGACTAAATTGGCCCACTTTCTAGTATATAAAAGTATACTTTTAAGTATAACAGTAGTAAACTTTGAGTACACAACTAGTTTACATCAATATTTTTAGCTTGTACTGCAACTATACTAAAAGTGAACTTATAGGTATACTGATAGTTTTCTAATTAAATAATTGTAGTAGCATTTTAGTACACTTTCAAGTATAGTCTCAGTAAGCTACTAGTTTAGTAGTTTTATACTGCAAGTATAATCGTACGTTTTCTTTAAGTGAACTTTACATCATAATTTAAGTATACTACTAAATATATTTAGACTTTTTCCAAGTATAAGTCAAGTATACTTAAATGTCATTTTAAGTATATTTCTGAGAAGTACAGAAAAAGTAGACTTAAAAGTATACTTTCCTAATTTTTAGTTTAAAAGAAGTATACTAATAGCACACTTGAATAAACTTCTTTTTCGTAAGGGGTTATTTGCAGGGAAATATATAAATAAATAACAAGCCTTGCAATGAAATGCTACTTTCTCAAGATATTTTTGGAGGACATGAGAAGGAAATGCAAATTGTGTTTATGAGTCCCTCAATTGTACTAAAAAAAAAAAATCCGGTTATCCCCTTGAAGATAAGTACTGAAAGTAAGATGACAGTGTGCTGGCAGCTATTAGAATTTCATCCTGAGAATTCCTCTCTGCTATGTGACACCACCTAATGTGACAGAATTAAACCATAATGAGTTAATATCTATCTTGGCTTTTTTTTTTGAGGTTATGAGTCATCTGCATGGTAATGCTCATGTGATGCAACGTCCACGTCTGAACCAGGTGCGACTTGATGGACGAGTGATAAATCCTCTTGAAACCTCTTCCAGTTAAGGGGCCGTTCACACTGACAGTCGCTGTTCTGGGTTCAGCTGTTCATCACATGAGCTCCACCCTCTGCTTCCATTGGTAGTCACCACAAATAATTGCTGCTTATTTGCATAACATTTAATGCTCATTGCAAATAATTTACTTTTGGTCTCTGTGCCATAGCAAACCACAGTTAGTGTTTTTTTTTAAATTTTTTTTTTAGGTTCCTACATTCCTTCTCAACTGATGTATCATTATCTACACTTCCATTGGTTAGTTAATTGCTCCTCATTTGCATAAAGTTGCACATGTTCTCAAAAATGAATGACTCTGGTCGCTTTGTCATTGTAAGCTTGTATGAATAGTGTGAAATTTAATCTTTATTTATTTATTTTTTTCCCTTTAAAGCAGGGTGCACGATTTTGGCCATGATTTGGCCGTCTGAGACACATTTAGCAAATTGTTAAAAAATTCCTCTGATCCTAGGCCAAACTCTGTAGTCTTTGATTGCTAGTTTGATGTGTTTGTGAACAGCCGGATAATAACCATTGCGATTATAATTGACCTAAGTAACCTGCAGTGCAGTGTGGCTTTTCCTATGACAAATCAAGAACCATTTAGGAGCACAGAACTTTATGACACAACTAGTGCGACAACAGCAAACCAACACTTTCTCCACACCCATCATCTTCATTTTTTATTTTCAATACGTAAGCCATAATCAAAATTCTCGTTAAAGCTTACCGTCATCAGTGGAAACATCAGCTTGACCTGCATGTGTTGCTATGACTCTGTAGACAAGCTCTGTCCTAATTACCTTTGTCTTCTGTCTGTTCAACAACCTTCAAAATCCATGCTTTGAAGTACGCTGGGCCAACAAATAGAGACACTGAGGGAACGGGGAGCGGGAGTTGCTTATTAGTGAATGACAAAGAAAAAGAAAGGGGGGGAAAAGTACAAATTGAATTGCCATCTCTTCTCTGCACAAATGAAGGATGAAGTGGTGGCCGCTAATGTCCTTCGACAGCTAAAGAGGAATTACTGCCAGCCTGAATTTTTTCAGTTGTAATGCTGCCGTTGGTTCTGATTTGATGCCCAATACCCTCTTTTCATATTTGCTCGAAGCTACTAATTCAACTGAGCGTCAACAACAGCACTGCTATCATCACCGTGATGTCTAGCTGTGCAGCACCACGTGTTTACATTTGTGTGGCACATCAAAAATGGATTTACTGTGGATTATAAATCATTATAAAAACATGCAAATAATAATTTCTCTATTAAATCGATTTCCAAAAATATAAACCACACACCATGTGCATTAGCAAACATTTTTAATGTTTTGACTGCTACACTCAACAAATTAATTTTATTAATTGAGATTTAAGTATAGCATTAGCACATTTGAAGTAAACATATTTTTGCTCTTAACACAAAAAAGGCTTCTTAGGTGCCTAAATTAGGCTGCGTTACAGACGTCAAATGGCGAGATTAATTATTCAAGCTTACAATCACCAATTAAACGCTCGTTGACAACCAATAAAAAAAAAGTTTTAATGAAGTAGATGTGCCAATAAATGTGTATTAGAAGCTTGCAGGCAGGGTTGACATTATTGTCTATGATGACAGCTAATTTAGATTACATCCTTTAAGGAAATAGGCGGCTTCCAAGAAAAATGTCATGGACGTTATCACCCAGTTCTCTTGTTTGAAGTTCAATAAATATGTTAGTTCTGATATTGGAACAAATTTAATTGGATCGGTGGTAGCCTAGTTGGTTTTAATAAAGAAGATTACAAACCCCTTTCACGACCCAGCTTAAATAAAAGGGGGAAAAATCTAATATTTGAATATTCCTTCATAGATTTCAGAAGAGAGAGAGAGAGAGAGAAAGAGAGAAGGGGAGAAAGTGAGTGATAAGGAGGAAAAAAAGTGACAGAAGGGGACAAAAAGAGGACACAATCTGCTGAGGCGTGCACGATGGCCTCAAGAGAGGTATCGTAAATGGCAATAACAAATAACAGCCTCACACACACACACACACACACACACACACAGAAGAATGCGTGAACACACTCACATACACTTCTCTCCCCACAAAACCTTCAGGATACAATTCTCAATTTGCAATTAAAAATGAAAACTGGTCATATAAGCAAGAAAACATTTCATTTAACTTCAATGGATGCGCACACGCTTGCAGACAGAGCACGCAGTGCATGACAGTGGGTAATAGTTTAGTTTATTTATCTTAGGTTACACATGCAGTGCGTTACAGTCAAACTGTAGTTGAATTCATCCATGAAACCCCAGTGGAACGACAGCTTTTTCTTCCACGGCATGATCTTATTTAATCAGGAAGCTGAAAAAGAGTGAGAAGGAAAAAGAGAAGAGTGTGAATGATGAAATGGTCGCTGACTGGAAGTGACGTCACCGTCTAATCATCATGAGTAGACAGACCTCTAAAGACTGAAACAGGTCATTCGCCGGAGTCTCTACAATTACCAACAGCAACCACAGTTGCTGTACATTTAATGCATTTGATTTGATTCATTAGCTAGCTATTCTGCCTAGGCTGATGTACGTGAACGCTACAGCAAGTAAAAGGAATGTTCCAGTTAGAATACATTTCAGTGCTTTTAAAAGAATCTGTTATGCAAACAAAACATTCTTGTTTACTTCCATTCACGGACTCATTTTTCATTCAGTGAAGCTTGTGAAGACTTTGATGGCTTTTCTTTTCTCCAAACACTGACTATATAGCAACATATCCTTGGTTAAAGTTGAACCCAAAAGTTGACAGCTAAAGAAAAGTGAGTTTTTTTATTAAAGAAATGGGTTGTTTTTATGATCGAAATTTGAGTCACTAAACGAATCAATGAGCAGTCAATGAATGAATCAGTGAGTGAATCTGATCAGTTAGTGAATCTTTTTTTTTTTTTGCAAATGAATCAAACGATGCAAATCGCTTAATCAAAATCACCATTTTTACTGTTCATTACCATAGCAATAATAGCAATACATTTTAACCTCACAAAAATTTGTTTACAGTAATGCACTTAAAATGTCTATGGGGATCAGCGACAGTTTAAATGTGTAAATGTGCAGCTTGTATTTTGTTAAGTTAGTTATTCTAATCATAATAATTAATAATTGTTCATTGTTTGAACTGTAAAGTTGACCAAATTGCAATTTAGCGTCTTTTGAATTTGTGGTTTATTACTGATGTAATTCATCTTAGTGAAATATTCTCCATGTAAACAGTACTTTGCAAATAGTTACAATAACTACATGTGAATCATGCATTTTTTATCAGCTTAACATTGTTAAATTCATAAATTAATTAACAACATTTAATTCAGTGCTCAAAACTTTTACCACAAGTGCATAACTGTAAACCCATTTTTTTTTTTTTTTTTTTGTGGGACAAAAAAGGTATAATCAACAGATGCTGTTCATTGAGCGGAACTTCAATTGAACCTAGAATATTGCTGTTAAAGTCAAAGCAGAGTGATACATTAAAATCTAAGCTAAAGTTATATTACAAGGACAAATACTTAAGTGTAACGAGAGTGAGTTTTAACAGTGACAGATCTCACCTGTAAGGATATCCATGATATTTTGATCTGAAGATGGACAGAAGGAAGCTAAAGAAGAACACCACTAAACCAAGTCCAACAAGACAGATAACTGTAAAAAAACAAAAGCACAATGAGTGACACTCTCTTAATGAGCTGAATAATGCTTACATTGATTAAACTTAATTAGTATGCTGCAATGGTATTCTATAATGGGATTAAGCCATTGGTGAAAAATCGCTTTTCATGAACTTTGATGTAAGAGCTAATCCCAAACAGCCATCTTAAATGAAGCAATTACTAATGAATGAAACAATAATCGCTACTCAAATGCTCATAAAACATGCTGAATCAGCTGCTTTGTCCCTTAGATAAAACAGTGCTCAAAATTTGATAACCTGCTGAATCACATTATAAGGTGATTTTAATGATTAGTCAATGAAGCCATAAATATCGTGCTACTGGGGGGAAAAAAACTGCTTATTTTATGATGGGAAATAAAATAAACCATCTGCATAAATACTGCAGCTCGTCAATATCCTTTGCCCAGTACTCCCAGAGAATTTGCTGAATTTAGCATGCATATGTAAAATCACATCCACTTATGCACTGCTGACAAATGTAATCTTTATTGCATCCAAGAGAGTCAGGGAATTCCATCTTCAGCCTTCTTTTTTAGATTGTGGTGAAGAACTCCGATCGGACGATGCAACCATAACTTTCAGGCTAAGTCACATTCTTAAACTAACATCTGGTTGTAAAATGAATATCGATGCTTAACATTTAACAAGTCTATGGAATTGCATTGACAGTTGTATATTTTATTTTCTAATTCCATGGAAACTTAACAAATCTATTTAAAATGTTCAAACATCAAATCTAGCATTTGATGAGCTGCTTATGAGAAGAAGATTTTACAGAATGTATTTAAAAGATTTCAAATAGTGACAAATAACATTGCAAATGGAAAACTTATTGATCATTCACTCTTAAGGCCCCAATATACTCTTGGTAAAGTTCTTTTTCATTCTTTGGTTAGCGAAAATTCCGCCACCTCCCACACTGCTGGAAGCAGCATTTAAATGAATATGTAAATGAATAAGTGCTGCGCACTTTACGGTTAATAACAAAATAAACACGCAACAAATATGGCAGCGTTGAGAAAACAGCAGTTAAGAAAGCATCTGATCATAGTGATGTGGATATGATTGCACAAGCTCTGCAATTCTGTTCTCCAGTCAAGTCACGCCATGTTTATTTATATAGCACCTTATACAATAGATGGCTTAAAAGCAAGCAGCTTTACAGTATTAAACATGGAAGAACAGTGTCAGAGTTGCTTTCAATTACAATTACTACTTCAATTTCTACTATAAAGCAGTTCTCCAGTGTGTTCATGTTTTTACTCACATCTGACCTCAATAGACTGAATAGAAGAAATGAACTGGAGAAGATTTCCACGTCAAAGAAGTTGGAGCCTCGGAGCACCTACCTACAGGAACCATGTAATCTCTTTTATGTAAACTTGGAACCTGGAAAGTATGCTCTGGCAAGCTGTTTCAGACTCCCAAAACAATTTTTGTTGTTTTAAGATCAACAGTCTTTACGATTATGACTGCATAGACAAAAGGATGGCTAGACTTCATCAACAAAGACAAAAACCGAGAGCGAATGAAAGGGACCACTGATCACCAAGAAGGACTGTGTCTAAATAACACAAAACTACTGCAGCAAAGTGCCGACAAACCTTGAAGGCCGTGTTTCCACAAAAACCAACCACAAAGAATTTTACAAAGCCAACGTTCAAGAAAATGTAGCAATTTCTAAAGTGGTAATCACAGACACCAGTGCTAAAATACCAAAAGATATTCCCATGATCATAAAACCATGACAGTTGGAGCACCAAAATGAACATCAACATCTGCCCTGGCCAGACAAATCAACTGACTTGATACCAATCAAACCACCATGGATAGTGTTGGAGAGTGAGATGCAGATTCCCTCCTCCAAACTCTCTAAAGCAACTGGCAGATGTTCTGGCAGACAACATTTAACTGGAGATCATTTAGAAGGTGTGTAATCTATTCTAAGAAGGTTTGAACCTGTATTAAAGGCAAACCGTGATAAAACACCTTAATAAAGAAATAAAATATTAAAAGTATTTCCCAGGTGTTTACATTATTTTGTCCAGCCCTTGTAGATCTTTTGTTCTGGGTACAGAGAAGAAAATCCTGGGTTATTTAAAAGCACAATATGGTTTCTAAAAGGCTGTGTGTGTGCATGCGAGAGAGTCAATGTGTAAGTAGTAAACATATTAAAGAGCGAGGCAGTGGCAGCTGATGTTTAGCTGAATGAGAAGCTAATCAGAGCTTAATCAAAATGTGTTAACCTCCTCAAAAGAGGGGCACCTCCAATTACACCACACCGCCAGCACTGTTCCTCTCCAGATTTCATCCAGAAACACCCTCTTATCCTGGGATCACACCCTCAGAATACACACACACTGAGCTTTTAATTTAAAGTTTCAGTATCCACTGAACTTCCCCGAAGACTTGTTTTCAAGGCTTCATGCGACAACGTTTACTCTGAGACCTTGATGTTCTTGAGCCTATTATCATTTCCCTGACACGTTACAGAAGCCTTCCCAGAAGACACGCGGTAGTAGCCGCAAAATGACTCTGCATTATACAAAAATGACAAACATGACTAACTGAGATGTGACATTTAAAAGCTGCTAAACATTTACTTTCAGGGTCGTCTGTGTCACGGGGTAACTAATGCATTGTTGTGGAATAACGGCGCACTGGTGCAATCACATTTGGCTGGATGGAGCAGCTTGCCGTAAATGTTTCCGCGGGGGGAGTGGTGTTTGAAACTAAAGCGTCGCTACTCTGACAATCTTCATTTAGCATCTTCCTATTTTAAATGCTTCGAGTCTGTGTTTCCATGACAACCGCTGGGTTTGATCAACCACTCGCTGTGCAAGTAGTCTTCTTCTGCATAGTAGCAATTAACATTTTAAGTCACCAGAGGTTTATTTTGCAGCCTGTGCAAGTGTACTTACTGAAGTAAAAATGATCCAAAATTATATTAAAGGAATTGTTCACCCCAAAAGGTTTTTTGGTCATACAGTGAAAGTCAATGGGATCCAACATTGCTTTAGACCCCAAAATATCTGCTTTTTGGTTTACGTACCAAACATCTGGACCACTTATCTGCTGCAATCCACTAGCCTCCTGTAGTGAACAGTTTTAAAGCACATCCTTTTACCTTGTTTTTACACTTTAAGTACACACTGCTTCCCGGACTAATCATTCATAACATTTGTGTTGCATAACATTGAGACTGTCACTCTTCGCTATAGCTTTTGCGCTAGTTTTTACTAGTGAGGGTTTTATTTTCTTCCTAATGGCGCAGCATACAATAGTTTGCCTTTGGCTATGCATTACATATAATTTTTATGATGATGAGCCTAATAAGATACTCCATCTGCTTTCTTTACAAATGTGTTAATGCTGTATAATGGGCTATTCCCTCTAAACTGTCTGTCCCGAACAGGGGCGCATTAATGCACAGGCTTCAACGGGCTGAAGCCCACCTCATCAGCGACTAGTCGACTTCGACTCGACTTTCATCACATAAAAGTCGACTTTAAAAAATCAGAGGTCATTCAACCCCTACCCAGCTTGTAGTATATGTTGTGAATGGTTCAGTTTAAGGTTTCCCCCCCACATTTTGTATAGTTGGTATGTTCCACCGTTTGATCAACCACTCGCTGTGCAAGTAGTCTTCTTCTGCATAGTAGCAATTAACATTTTAAGTCACCAGAGGTTTATTTTGCAGCCTGTGCAAGTGTACTTACTGAAGTAAAAATGATCCAAAATTATATTAAAGGAATTGTTCACCCCAAAAGGTTTTTTGGTCATACAGTGAAAGTCAATGGGATCCAACATTGCTTTAGACCCCAAAATATCTGCTTTTTGGTTTACGTACCAAACATCTGGACCACTTATCTGCTGCAATCCACTAGCCTCCTGTAGTGAACAGTTTTAAAGCACATCCTTTTACCTTGTTTTTACACTTTAAGTACACACTGCTTCCCGGACTAATCATTCATAACATTTGTGTTGCATAACATTGAGACTGTCACTCTTCGCTATAGCTTTTGCGCTAGTTTTTACTAGTGAGGGTTTTATTTTCTTCCTAATGGCGCAGCATACAATAGTTTGCCTTTGGCTATGCATTACATATAATTTTTATGATGATGAGCCTAATAAGATACTCCATCTGCTTTCTTTACAAATGTGTTAATGCTGTATAATGGGCTATTCCCTCTAAACTGTCTGTCCCGAACAGGGGCGCATTAATGCACAGGCTTCAACGGGCTGAAGCCCAGGGGCCTACACTTGGGAGGGGCCTACTGTCTGACATCCTTGTTCCTTAAAGGATGACAGCTTAAATGCTCATTTCCATCTCATTACTCAAACACCTGCGACCTCTGACCCCTCCTCACCTGCAGCACAAGTATGAGCCTGCCTAACAAAGCCCATGTCTGAAAATCGGCTTGACTGCTCAATGACTAGACCCAGGGGCGCATTAACGCACAGGCTTCAACGGGCTGAAGCCCAGAGGCCTACACTGGGAAAGGGGCCTACTGGCTGCAGGGAAATGATAGTTTTCGAATAATTATGTGTATATATGGGAGTTTGCAGCAGTGACAACAGAATTCTGTAAACAAACTCACACACTCATGTTCAGTGATGCCCTGGTTGTAGTATATAGTGAATAGTTCAGTTTAGGTTTCCCCCACACATTTTGTATAGTTGGTATGTTCCACCGATATACTGTGAGCGGAATGCACAATCATAGGCAGAAATCCCAGGGGGGTCAGGGGGGACAGGACCCCCCTATTTGAGGGTTGTCCCCCCTAAAAATATGATTAAAAACCACACTGTGTATCGTAAATAACAATGTTTTATACTTTAAATAATTGTGTAAGTAGTAAAACAACACAAACTTGGGCAAAAATGCGTTAAGTTTAGAAACATTTTGAGTCTCCCCCTCCCTTGCCTCACAGTGCTTTGGTCCAAATGCCTGCTTTCCTCTGTTACATCACCTACACACACGCAAGTCCGGTGAGAGAGAACAAAGCCAATAGTTGTGGAACTCCAGTAAGTAAGGCTATTTTATTCATTTAAACATTGGATGAAGTGATTATTTTCTCTTTGTGTCCCCTTCAAAAATTGCTCTTGAGAAATTTGATGTTTATTGTCCCCCCCATTGCACACGGAGTCAGAAATTTTCGCACGTTAAAAAATAAATACGACCTCACGTTATGTCAATCACGTTTACACACTGCCTTTGTCCGTCATAAAAAAATTCGGATCGGGTACGATTACCCGTATTCGCATCTGTAGCAAGCATTTTGAGAGGTGTTTTGACAGATCAGAGCCACCGTAAAAGCGAACGCCAAAATCCAGAATGGCGATTGTCAAGTTCATCCACTTCGTCTCGCAGCACAAAGCACCGTAAAGATCCTTGCACACTGAGTTCACAGAAATTGGTGGTCTTCTTTTTAATATGTGGCTCTAGTATCGGAAGCAAACTTTGAATCGCCCGGGATAATCCCGCTGCTCCTGAGGGGGAACTCTCCTTCCTCTCTATATCTCAGTATTGGATGGACCCAATATTTCCTCTCTTTTTCTCTTTTTAAGAAGCGAGAAGACAACAAAATCATCCTCACTGCTTGAAGACTCCATTTAGTGCTGTTTTGCAAATTTTTTCGCAACGGATTCATTAATACACATCGGATTCAGTGTTCAAGGTTTCTGTGCGTGACACATTTTTAGGATTTCGAATACGAAAAAAGGCATACGAAAATTTCGGACTCAGTGTGCAAAGACCTTTAGATGAAATTTACGCCCCTGTGCACAATGCGCTAGTAAAGAAGCCTAGCATGAGAGCTATTCTGTGTACATGTCTTTATGTTATGATTTTATTAATTAAACGTGAGCACGGCATGTTTCAAAATAAAAATTCAGTTAGCAACCACCAAATAGCCTACATTTATGCCAACTTGCCAAGTGATAGTTTCGATCTACTAATGAATGAATATTTTGTGTAAATTATGGTGTTTAAATCATACCTGTAAACTCACATTTTGGCTAGGAAAGTGTTGATGGCATTTTCTTTTCATATTATCTCCGTATAAAGCCTGTAATAACATAGTGTTTACTTTATGTAAAGGCTATAATTCTACTGCTCCACAAGCACCACCTTCTGGCAAAGAGTGAATTTGCATATTCGCTTTGGACACTCATTTTCAGCGACGCCCTGCTTGTAGTATATGTAGTGAATGGTTCAGTTTAGGTTTCCCCCACACATTTTGTATAGTTGGTATGTTCCACCGATATACTGTGAGCGGAATGCACAATCATAGGCAGAAATCCCAGGGGGGTCAGGGGGGACAGGACCCCCCTATTTGAGGGTTGTCCCCCCTAAAAATATGATTAAAAACCACACAACCACCAAATAGCCCACATTTATGCCAAGTGATAGTTTCGATGTACTAATGATGAATAATGAATATTTTGTGTAATTTATCATACCTGTAAACTCACATTTCGGCCAGGAAAGTTTTGATGGCATTTTCTTTTCATATTATCTCTGTATAATGCCTGTGTTAACATAGTGTTTACTTTATGTAAAGGCTATAATTCTACTGCTCCACAAGCACCACCTTCTGGCAAAGAGTGAATTTGCATATTCGCTTTTTTTAAGCAGAACAGTGTTGTAAATGTTAACTGGCATGTCAACAAGAAAAATTAGAAATTCAACAAATAATTGTCAGGATGCTAATATATATATATATATATATTTATTTATATATAGTGTCGGGGGACCTACCCAGGGGCCTCTGGTTATCTTAAGGCACCCCTGGTTCCAAATGTATTAATATTAGGGATGCACCAATACCACTTTTTCCAGAACGAGTCCGATACATTTACATAGTATTTGTAATTTTTTTTAAATATTGGGTACAGAAACAAAAAAAAAAAAAAAAAAAAAAAGTTGTTGGCTGGCTTCATTTAGCAAAAACACATTTTCCTTCAGTTATTTTCACACTTAATTATGCCCGTTAAATAATGCAGGGAACCGCTCCTTATACATAAATACTGTAACAGCGGTGAATATATTTTGTGAAATATAAGTTGCGTTTTTTTCATTTTTATGTAAGTGAGGATAGCAAAATAAAGTAAACGGTGACATATTATAGCCAGTATCAGTATCGATGCATGCCCAATTAATATGCTTTATAAATGTATTCTTAGTATGTTAGGGAATATTAAGAGTTAAATTCTATCGCGAAAGAGTGGCGTGAAATAAATAATTTTGGCTCAATAATATTGGCTCCTTAAGCTGTAAACCAGGGATCCTCAAATCTGGCCCATGAAATCTACTTTCCTGCAGAGTTTAGCTCTAACCCTAATCAAATCCACCTGAGCATGCTAGTCAGTGTCTTCAGGATCATTAGAAAATCACAGGTAGGTGAGTTTGATCAGGGTTGGGGCTAAACTCTGCAGCGCATTGGCCCTCCAGGGCAAGATTTGAGGAAACCTGCTGTAAACAGTAAGTTGTTGACAGAAATGTGCTTAAAAGTCTATGAAGCAAACACTGTAGGACTTCTGGGGCTATCTGTTTATCTGACTAATGATAGCTAGGGGGAGTTGTTTGGAAACAATCATTATTTCTGCAATTACACACTTTAACTTGTATTTAACCCAGAATATTAGTTTAATTATAGGAGCCCTTTCAATGATTATTGAGCATATTGTGTGTACTGAGCAAAACAACAAAAACAGACACTCAATTTAGTTGTTGGAGGGCAGTGGATAGAATTTTTCTGCATGTAGGTCGACTTCTCTAACCCTTTTGGAAAACGTCAATATCTATTATAGTCTCACAGTGTTGCATTATTTAAACATTTTACAGTATATTGTTATGACTGGTGCAAACAAACAGCAAGTATTTATTTTTTTTTTAGTTAAGGACCTGCATACAAGCTTACTGCCTTGATGTGATCAATCAACATGCTGGAATGTTTTCTGCTTACAAGTGAAAATACATAGTTCTTTATATTTTCTCCAAAATTATCTTCAGCCTCACCATTTACCATCAGCAAGTGCTTTTGTAGAGGCATAAACAGTAAGCCTATTAAAACATCTACTGTACTGCATTAAAACATATACTGTCACATAATATCTTCTGGATGACGCCTGACACAGAGTCTGTTCTGAAAGAGACCGATGATGCCGAGATGAGTTTTACTACACTGTTAATGTTGAGGCTGCACATCTCACAGAATGTTCATGAACCATGAACCAGTTAAGCAGTTAACCAGTTCGCTTTAAGCTTGAGTTGACTTCAGAAATGGTAAAATGGGAGATTCTGTATCCTACTTTATTTTCAATGGAAATGTATTGGTATAAATATTGACTTGCAAAAACTGTAGGCTACTTAAAAAAAAAAATGTTCAGGCAAACCCCTGTGGAAAACTTCTAGTGAACACACAGTGTGGTCATATTTTCACATGCAAATGAGCTTTGCAGCAAACCTTTTTTTTTTTTTAAAGAAATTAACACTTTTCTTCAGCAAAGACACGTTAAATTGATCAAAAGTGCCAGTAAAGACATTTATAACATTACAAAAGCTTTCAATTTCAAAGAAATGCTGCTCTTTTGAACTTTCTTTTTATCAAAGAATCCTGAAATAAATATGTATCATGATTTGCACAAACTACTAAGCAGCACAATTTTTTTCAATGTTGAAGAAATGTTTCTTGAGCAACAAATCAGTATATTAGAATGATTTCTGAAAGATCATGTGACACTGAAGACCGGAGCAATGGCTTCTGAAAATCAGCTTTGCATCACATGAATAAATTTCACTTTAAAATATTTTCAAATAGAAAACAGTAATTTTAAATTGTGGTGATATTTCACAGTATTTCTGTTTTTTCATTACTTTTGATCAAATAAGTGCAGTCTTATATGAGGTTGTTATATCAAAGCCAACTTTGAAGTTTCTTTAGAAAAGTTACAAAAAAAGTTCATTTAATGCTATAAATGTAACACGAGCGACTGAATCGAAATGAAGTGTAATTCAGGCAGACCATGGTAGACACCATATCCTTATGAGTAAGTTCATCTTTGTGACATGCATTCAAAAGCACAAGCATATATATATATATGCATGTATATGCTAGGGGTGGGCGATATGAGATAAAATTCATATCACGATATTTTACACTGTCCAGGCGATATCGATATTATATTGCGATATGAGAAACATATATTTTAACCTTATATAACTAGAAAAAGTGAGGGATTGGACATAGACCTGAAAAGTATTTTTTTATTGTGCCATTGTTTTTCTCAAAAAGTGCAAACGTGCAACTTGAGGTAGGCCTGTATGAATTAAATTAAATTAAATATTGTGTGTTTGAGTAGGCCAGTGGTTCCCAAATTTTTCTGCCAGACCCCCCTTTTGTAGTGAAAAATATTTTCAAGACCCTCCCTCCACCCCCTCTTTTTATTTTTTTTGGAAAGTCTCTTATGCTCACCAAGGCTACATTTATTTATTAAAAATACAGTAAACACTGTAATATTGTAAAATATTGTCAATTTTAATGATCTATTTGAATGTTTTAACATATAGGCTACTGTATTCCCGTGATCAAAGCTGAATTTTCAGCATCATTACTGATTTGCTGCTCAGTAACCATTTCTGATTATTATCAATGTTGTAAACGTTTGTGTTGCTTAATATTTTTGAGGAAACAATTTTTTCACGATTCTCTTATGAATATTTGAAATTGTTATTCGTGTCAGAGCGCTGGAGTTCGTCAGAAATAGAACGGGGCATCAGTTTAGTGTCATGGATTTGTCATGTCGTGCCGCATCCACAGCAGAGAACATCACTGGATTCTATTTCCTTTCGTCAAATCGCGCCGCTCGCGTCTGGTGTAGACACGTTGTTTTGGTATTTGTGAATCTTAAGTATATTCATAATCTGCTTTACGTTTACCTAGCACTGGAAGTCCTTTCACAAACTTGTAACTTTCATGCTTAGAGCAGAACCATGCATCGTTCATTTATATTTCTACATGGCTACCTGCAATACAACTCTGATTCTTCAATCGCGCCATCTAGTGGTTTGTTATTGATACAACCACAACTGCTACAACTGATAACGGAGCGCTCAAGCGGGTACTGCGAGTCATGTTGAGGTAATTAAAATGTCAAATTAATATTTTGCGTTCAATTATTTACTTATCAGGCAAGTGGCCGCATGATAAGCGGGAAAATTACGCAGTATAGCCTTTATCACCCTGCAGAGGTTTCTTTTGCAAAATAATCTGCTGACGGTACACGATCCCTCAGCCTTGCCGTGCCCACCAGTTTGGGAACCACTGGAGTAGGCGATTTGCACTCTATTAATTTGGTCTGTTACAATGCTCTGTGTGTTTGATTACTAATGCCTGTGTAGTACGGTGTTGCACACAGGACAAAAACGTTCAGTCTCGACTCTTTATCGTCATTTGTGTTAAAATTTGCAAAGCGTACCAAATTGAACAAAACAATATAAATGCAAAATTTGAATTCATGAATATATAACGGTATCCACGGTATAGCAAAATCCATATCATGGAACAACATAATACCGGTAGTCACTTTCATACTGCTATAGCGCCCACCCCTAGTATATGCATAACACACACGCACGCACACACGTACGTATCTCATCAGTCAGAACTTATTACTCTAACCCCATCACATAAATTAGTCAGTGTGCCCGTCGCATGTACCTCCAGTGGCTGACAGAGGGTCACCCAGCAGTGCCTACAGAGCAAACATCTGCTTCAGCTGCAGGGTCTTCCTCCTCCTCCTCTCACACCTCAAGGGAAGTGCTTCGAGATGGGCACGCAACCCTCCTCTCGTCCCCCTCTCTCTACGTATAATCTATTCATCCTTCAGTCCCTTTCTCCATAAAATGACATTTCTGAGACTGACTGATGAGATTATAATAATGTAGATTCATATATGCATAATGGTCAATTAACAGTGATAGGTGTAGGAAAAGCCCAGTGCTGGGCAGACGACGTGCCAGCGCCGGTTTAATTTTCCGCTGTGCTAACGTGACTTCTGACCCCCATGCCACGGCCCTGGCGTGGCGGATGATGGCCACAGCAAATTTGGTTGGCGTAGGGGAAAATGTGAGACAACCTCTGGAGAGAGGAAGTCAAGAAGGTGCGTGTCGCTAAACCACCTGCTAATGTGAGCTTTATGAAGGATATGAATCATTTTAAAACATCCACCTGTCTAGATTAAGTCTAATCTTATATAAAAATATTTTACTGTGAAACCCTAGATTTGCATTTCCTTGAGGAAATACCAGAGCTTACTGCAGGATTTAGCCTTTGGTTCGGTGTAAATAAAATGCCACATCAGATCTGCTTTAAGCATTGCTAATGGATGAGAATCACATAATGCGACATCTTTGGTATAAAGATGGCTATAGATTATTAGGGTTGCAAATGTTTGGGTTGCCAGTCAAACTGATTCACGATTCATATGTATGTTTTAAATATTACACACTAATGTAACAAACTGCAATTAGTTCGATTTATTTTCATTTGATTATGTCAACATATTTAATGATTTAAACGTTATATTTCAAGATTGACATAAGAATCGGCAAGATTTATCATTGAATTGAAATTATTTTTTTTGCATATTCAGAATGATTTGATTCAGAACTATTTGTTTCAGTATAAGTAACTCAATCAAAATATACATATTTCAAAGTTGACGGATATGAACCAGCAGGATTTATATTAAAAATAAAAGGTCACAATTCATAAAATTCAGATAAATGCAAAAAAAAAAAAAAAGGCTATTCGCAATTCTGTATAAATATTAAACATCAACATATTAAATTATAAAATTACAAAATATCAAATATTAAATTAACGGTTAATATTCATTTAAATGGTTAATAAAATCAAAAAATAAATACAAATAAATAAAATCAAATGTTTGTAAATAAAAAAGACTATTGGAGCATGTTTTACAAGAAAATACTATTTCAGTCTTTCTACTTTAAAATTGTAATTAAATTTTACCTTTAATTCAATGTTACTTGCTGTTTTGTTGCAATAATTTGTGAAATTTACCAGCAATCCTACACTGTTTTTTAAGTGTACAAACTTTCAGTAAAGTACATTTGTATGGTGCAAAGCCAAAAAACCATGCAATTAGTATTGTTTCATAAGAAGAATACACAAAGATATAATTAATTATATTCACTATTTGCATTGGTTCAAATAGGTAATTCTTTTCACCAAACACAATAATTAAAAATCAGCATTACATCAATTTCCACCTCAATTAAAACTGGTTTGTGTATTTGAGTGGTATTTAGCAGCAAAAGTAGGGTTAAAAACAACGTGTGTGCACCACATTTAAATGGAGCTATATTCATGACTGCTGAAACTCCTGCCTTACAGACGATCACCCACACAAACACAAATTGCAATTACCACAATTATACACTTATGCTGACACACATATACAGTAATTACAAGCATTTGTCTCCCAGCGTATTGCATAAAGAGCTTGCGTCTTTTTCGGAGCGGTCTAAAATCAGAAACAAAAAGCACTCCCCTTATTTGTCATGGAGGTGAGTTTGAAACCAAGCCAAAAATAACTCCTCATTTACATAACTCATCATTTACATATTACCCATAATTCATTCCATTCGCATATCAAAGCTGGGGATGACTCTTTGGAGGTGGGATGAAGGCCATCACATTAAGTGGTCTCCACAGCTAATGCAGTGATAATACATGGAAAGCTATTCGTCTATCAGAGACTGGAAGCGATGCTTGTCTTTATGGGAACCCCTGAGAAGCACTTCGAGAGGGGGAATGAGAACGAGTTTGATGTGAGAAGCTCAGAGGAAAAAAAGACAGTCATGTAACGCAAACTTGTAAGTGGGACAGAGACTCAAGCTGGAGGTGATACCAGGCCACACACACATGCTGTATACAAGACGCACACTCATCCTCACAGTTATCAGCAGCCAAACACATACTTTAAAGCACAACACGATAAAAAACAAACACAATACCAATATGCAAAGGAAAAGTATGCTGCTTTTGATGATTTTATGCCTCTGAAAGCAAAGCGTACATCTAATTGGCTCTTTTTCCAACATATTGAGAATGCTCTTTCTGACCAAATCATAGAAAGAAAGTGGACTTTTATATGCTGTGCAAGTGATGCTTGCCCTTGGAAGACTCAAAGCCAAGATGCTAAGGTTATGGGTGGATGGCAGGCCATTTACTGGGTGTTTATTGGACTGTGCACTTTTAGCCCAGTGGACTTTAAGAAAACAAACTCTCTAAAACACTGCTCACACTCTCACTAGTTTATTTGATGTCCAACACTTCAGTGTCATTTTTACCAGACCTCAAATTATATTCTGTGGTGGAAAATGATAGTAGTGGAAATTACTGTTTTTTTCTTCATTTTTGGAATAAATTGGCTCACTCCTTTTGTCTTGCTAATTTCACACTTCTTGTAAGATTTTAGCATAATTTAAAGTGACAAAAAATGTAATCCTACGAAATAACACACAACTAGTGGTCGACCGATATTGTTTTTTTGACAGCCGATGCCGATATCTTGGAAAGCAGGGTGGCCGATGGCCGATATAATTTTATTTATTTTAATTAATATTTAAGAAATTTGAAATAATTTGAAAATGAATAAAAAAATGTGTGTAAAATAAACATACTTATACTTTTAAATAACGTATTTTTCACAAATAAATAAATATTTAATAAAAATATAATTAAAAAGGAAGTAAACACTGTAACCAACAGAGCACTCTGTAATCTGGGAAGTTTGTGTGCATTGGGAATCATATTTTTTCAAATAAAGCCAAGGTAACACTCATTTTACATACAGCACACAGTGAAAATGACATGAATATGACATTGGGCAAAAGCATGAAGCGCAGCATAATTTGAAATCACGAGTTTAAAATTTGTCGATCGCGCGTCTCCAGTGAAGCTGAACTGTCCTCCTGTCCGCGTTCAATTCACACGGACCGACTGTCACACAGAGAACACGATATCATGCAGGATAAATGCACACTTCACAAGATCTTACAGCTGGATTTGACTAAGTTTGCAGGGTTTTTGAAATTAGATGTTCATTAGTCTTTCAAAGATTTGTTTAAATGATATAAATGCATATTTGCTGAATGCTGACTGCAAACGAGAAAGTATTACAGTGTTTGCCTTTCTATTACTAACAATATAAAAGCAATCATTATAATACTTTTTTTGTATACATATTAATTCCTTTGTTTAATAATTCTATCTGATTATTAGACAGATTTATGTCCGTATTAGACAGAACTATTAACGACGACAGTGAACAAGGCGAATGTAAACACTGCGTGAGCAGGCGCTGCCGTTCTCAGTGCCGTCAAAATAAAAGTCCGCCGCGCCGTCAAAAAAGTCCCGCCTCGAACGCATCGGCTAAACAGAAAAACTTATCGGCCAATGCCGATATTTGAAAAATGCCAAATATCGGCTGATATATCGGCCTTAGCGATATATCGGTCGACCACTACACACAACAAATATATTCTGGTCAGTGATATTTATCTTGATACCTTTTTGTTTTCTTTACACAACAAAGTCTCATTTCTTTTCAAGTAAGCTCTTTACTGACACTGTTGTCTCCATGGTAAACCAAGTACACTAAACAACTTTATTAGAAGCAAAATTGTTCAGTGTGGTCAACGTGATCTCATGAGAATTCGGATGTATTTCACGTGAAATGTGGTTCTACAAAATGTACATTTACTTACATTTTCACAGACACTGAAATGTACAATACTGGTGTATTTACAAAATCTAAACGTACAATACTGACATATTGACGACACCTAAAATGTGAATTATTTATGTAAGAACAACTTTCTTTTGGTTGTGATCCTAATGGCATTATGTTTTCAATTGCATTATTATATGAAGCTTACTTATTCACTTAATATGAAATGATAACATTTGGTTCTGTTCTGTGTGATTTATTCTGCCAACTCGTTTTGAAGAATACATAATGTTAAACAAGTCTACACTTTAAACCCTTAAAATGAATAACATTTCTGCATTTGTTTAACCATTACTTATCATGTAATGTTTACTTTGTTTGCCGTGGGACACAAAAGGCGTTTTCTCCGACATGCTGTGACTGACAATAGAACCGTAAAATAGAATACACCAAAAATACGCAACATAATTACAAAAGGATTCCATTTTATTTGTGCGCTGTAATCCAAATCTTCAGAATCCACACAACTGCGATAAACAGTCCCAAACTCAAGCCTTTATTCAGCGATCTTCATCTCTACCCTGAGCAGCGACAGTACCGCGCTGACGTGGTCCTTACAAATTCAAAAGTTGCCGCTTCAAGAAACTTTACGACTGGTTTTATGGCAGGAAATTCGAACGCTCATTGGCTCTCGTCTGGATAATTTTTTCAGCCATTAACAACTCAAAATTCTGCTCTGTTCCTTATACAAAACTACTGAATTCCGCCAGAGAGGACTGTGACTGCAAAATATCTTTTTAATGCTATATTGTTACTAAAATGGTAATTTCCCTGTATATTTCGGTCAAATATGATTTATATCTTTTTATATTTACTATAAAATGGGTAGGTTAAGGGGTCTAAAAATCGAAATCACTTATCGATAAAATGATAAAAATGCATTGATACAAATGATCTGCATACTGTATAACTAAATAACTAATCAATCAATCAATCAATCAATCAATCAATCAGAATATATCTATATAACAATCCTTTTGAAATCATTATTATATGCTGATTTATTACTCAGTTTTTATCAATTATTATTGGTGCTCAATTATTGATAATGGTTCTTATTATCCATGTGTGTGTTTTTTTTCTGGAAACCGTGATACAGATTCTTTGATGAATAGAAAGTTAGAGTAATATTGCAAAAGTTGGTAACACTTTAGAATAGGGAACACTTATTCACTATTAACTACGACTTTTTCCTCAAAAAATTCCTAATTTGGTGCTTATTAATAGTTAGTAAGGTAGTTGTTAAGTTTAGATATTAGGTAGGATTAGGGATGTAGGATAAGGTCATGTAGAATAAAGTATTAATATGTGCTTAATTAGTACTAATAAATGGCTAATATTCTAGTAATATGCATGCCTACAGATTCTCGATCTCGAACAAGCAAATCATCAAACGGCATTCTGGGTTGAGCGAGTGGCGCTGAGCGTATTGAGCGAGCGGAGCGGAATCTTCAGAAAGGCGCTCTGCGCTCTTAAGGAAATATTACCACTCCGCTCGCCTTCCGCTCCGCTCACATGCTCTGGTCCTTGCTAAATACAAGTTTTATTTTTATCATTTAACTTATTAAATATTTTTTTACCGGTAGTGTAAGAGTGCTTGAAGTTGAATAAACAATAATTACATTTGGTATAAGTGAAGTACAAATAGATTACAGTAGTCTTTAAAACATTCTGGTACCAAGTTATGGCCATTCTTCAATTAGATATACATGTATTCTGAGCTTCATTATTAAAGGTTACGATTTTTGTAAAAACCCTAACATACTGTAACTATGAACAATAATACAATTTTTGTAAAAACCCTAACATACTGTAACTATGAACAATACTAATATGAGAGAAAGAAATACAAATATGAGAAACTTACTCCTTCGTTTGCCCACGTCTCCCTTAGAAGTGGCGGCTTCATTCAGAAGGACCATTCCCATGGTGATGGCTGCATCTGAGATGGGAGTCAAGGAATGACTTTGGCCATGGATGTGGATTATCCATAATCCACAATAAACACACAGGACCTGATACAATGCTTACAGAGTACCTGTAAAATTACTGATCGGGCTGGCAAAACATAGCTGTAGCACACCTGGAAATTTCAATTACTGTGAACACAATGGAAACAAGACACTCTTCAACTCTGAGCACACTTCACTCAGCTGGGAGGTCTCCTCTAGCCTGGGGGGAAAGCTAGGTGTCGACGAAAGGAAGACCGACAAACACGAGGTGTTCTGCTGCCAGCAGCCAGAAGCTCCCCTCTCATCCAGCAGCCGAGCCAGACAGTAGCAGAGGGTCTCTGTCTGCCTGCTCACTCTGTACCCATCAGGCACAGTCAACAAACCCATGTAATTACAGGGGAAGTTCACACAGAGAACGAGACTCTGGAGGACATTCCCAACATGGCCAGGACAGCGAGTGTGTGCACAGAATTTTTGAGAGTTTCTAAAAGGATAAACACAGAAATGTGTAAGAACATTTCATACAGGAGCACCCTGATGGATTCTGACAACCACAGAGTAGACATTGCCAAAAAAAAAAACAAAAAAAAAATTCTGACATCTGATTTTTCGACAAAAAATATATTTAAACAAATTCAAAAGTAGGTGTCATAATATTTTTAAAAAATGCTTTTGAAAGAAATCTCATGCTCAATAAGGCTGCATTTATTTAAAAAATAAAAGTAAAACAGTTATATTATGAAACATTATTACAATTTAAACTGTTTTCTATTTTAATACATTTAAAATTTAATGTATTATTATTATTATTTATTACAACAATTTTTTTTGTGAAAACTGATGCTTTTTTCATGATTTTTTGATGAATCTAAAGTTAAAAAGAACAGAATTTGTTTGAAATAGAAATCTTCTGTGACGTTATACATGTCTTTACTGTCATCTTTGATTAATGCGTCCGTCCTTATGGAATAATTTTTTATTTCCCTTTTTTTCTTTATTTAAAAATAAATAAATAGATAAATAAATAAAAATCTCCAAACACTTGAACACTATTATTGTCTTATGTCTTTGTCAGCAGTATGTATACATAATAATGATGTTCATTTTTTTTTTAATTGTTTTCATTTTTGTTCATTAAATAAAACTTTTGTCAACTAAAATATTTTAGCAGCAACTGCGCTGACAAGATTAACATTAAAACTTTTGAAATCATATTTAATTACAGAGACAATAAACATGAGAATAAACCTTTGCCTACTGGAAAATGCTGTGGAAATGTACAGACATTTACAGTGACACATCCTAGATTTTAAAACATTACCAGAATGATAAACAGATCTGTATGAAGTCAGTGGGTTATTACGGTTCACTTCGTTAACAGAACAATGTGACAGGTCCATTGTGCAGGGAGAGGCTTTATGTGAAAGGATATTCAACAGAAGAATAATGTGAGATTCAGCCACAAACTGAGCTTGACTGCTGCCGTGGATATAACTCTGAAAAAGACAGAAAAAAAATTAGATGACAAACAAGCAGACAATAGACCTTTCAAGCTCTCCTTTCACACAGCTGTATCACTGTATACTACGGCACTATGATAAGCAATGCTTTATTGTATTTATCATACTGAAATGGCATGAACACAAACCACACACACACACACACACACACACACACACACAGACTTTGTATTTAACAGCAAATAAATAAATAAAATCATGATTCTTAAAAAAGAAAAAGGTCAGACAGAAAACAGCCAAAGACAAGGAAAAAATCCATAAGGTCAAAGCAGATGCATGGAAAGATGAGGGGATAATCTAGAATAAAATCAAAAGAAAACCTGAGAGTAAGTGACAGGACCTTCAGTGGGTCAATGAAAAGAGCGCTGAGGCACTCGAACACGTCAAGTCATAATGACTCACTTGCTCTCTGGAGAAAACCCACTCTAGATCTAGTGCAAACAGGACCTTCATTCATCTGTGCTGGATAAATGTGCAGGAACAGTGCGGAGTGGATGCAGCTTCAATGAAAAGCCTTGACAACTTTCTAAAACTTCTCAGACTCCATAGTCTGACAGATGAAATCTGCCAGAGAATTGCTTTAAAGAAAATCCAAAAATTGGGTGAACTAATTGCTTCATCATCATCATCACCCTCGAGTCATTCCCAACTCTATGGAATTTTTGTTGTTTCCATGAAACACAAAAGGAGTAATTTCACAGAATGCCCACGCTGCTCTTTTCCATAAAAAATAAATAATGCACTGGCAGTATTATACAATAATATTATATATTTGTGAGAAGAACAAACTGAAATTTAAGTCTGAATACATCCCTGTACGATGGGAAAAAAAAAAAAAAAAAAGATCACAGTGTGAAATAACTTGAGGGTGAAGCATTCTTTCAACTTATAAAATCTAAAGCTTCAGAAATCAAAACTTTACAAACACAATGTATTCAATCCTTCTATTAAGGTTACATATTTAAATAGAAGGTATGAAGAAGTGTTATGAAAATTATAATGTATTAGATTAACTCGCAGTCGGAAAAACTAATTTCAAGGTGAGATGAACACATTCTTTAAGAACAATGTACGCTATCTTATACAGGGGATTTTTTATTTTCATAAAATCCTATCTAGATATAGGGACCACCTAGATACCGCCACTGAAATGTCACTGAATTTCATTACTTTGAATGAAGCCTGAAGACATTCTATGGTTTTGATAAAAATATATCTGACAGAAACATTTGATATGATGGATTTGAGAAGAAATCACTACAGAAGACAAAATATTGAATGCTTTTTTATGCTCAGTGTGACACTAAATAAAAAAAAAATGTCAATAGTTGACTTGAACGCAGCAATAAAGTATTGAGGAACTAAACACTGCCAAAAGCGGCTGTTGTTACTTGCAGCATATCATGTAGAGACAGAAAAACATAAAGATATGGGGGGATTGTGCGGAGGGAGCCATTAAGAAGAAGATATGAGCAAATAGGCCAGTGCATTTATCACTGTCATGTCACCTGTCGCCTCTGGGTTAACGCATCTGCTAACATTTAAACACAGCCATACCGCTGAATATTTTCATATGAAAGAAACCAGCATTTAGAAGCACTTTCAGCACTAACACAGAAAGACACAACTGTATTATTCTACTGGAGTACTGCATCTGTCATTGGACATATGCAACTTAAAACAGTCATCTGCTACTTTTGAAAGCAACCGCAGAGTATTTTTACTTATTTATTTGGTAACTTTTTTGTCTAGAAGTCATTAGAATTTTGATTTATTTATTTCTTCATTTTATTTTTTTCCATTTGATAAGGCAGGTGACAAAGCGATAAGAAAAAAGGAAAACAGGAACAGGAAATAACGCAAGCTGGAATACTAGGCCACATTTAAAACTGTAAATGTACTTATTAATAAATAAATGACAATTCATTTAAGGCTGTATAACACTTTATAATGATAATTTTTATATGCATATTTTATATATTTAAAAATTTTAATTAAACCTAATCAATTGACAGCCTTAAAGGAATAGTTCTGAACAGTTAAGAAAATTTACTGAAAATGTACTCACCCCCAGTCCATCCAAGATGTAGATGAGTTTGTTTCTTCATCAGAAAACCAATTTAGAGAACTTTAGCATTACATCACTTGTTCACCAGTGGATCCTCTTTACTGAATGGGTGCCGTCAGAACCATCAAGTAATCATCAAACAGCTGATAAAAACACCACAATAATCTACAAGACACAAACCCATCAATTAACGTATTGTAAAGCAAAATGATGTGCATTTGTAATAAACATATTCATCATTAAGATGTTTTTAACTTTTATCCATTGCCTTCTTTGTCCATAATATTGGTTTCTCCAGTGAAAAAGTCATCTTGTCTGAATCAAGAGAAGAATACACACGGATCAAGCACTGTTTACATGAAAACAGTCCAAAACAGTTCTAAACAAATATGGTGGATTTTGACGTGAGAAGACAAGAGGGGATGGACTTTTTGACTGGTGTTATTATGGATTATGGACTCCCATTTGGTTTACAGTTAAAATGCCATAATAATGGATTTATTACAAACACAGTTTTACACTTTTCACATTAATTAATGGACTGGAGTGGTGTTGATTATTGTGATGTTTTTATCAGCTGTTTGGACTCTCATTCTGAAGGCACCCATTTTGATCCACTGGTGATGTAATGCTACATTTCTCCAAATCTGTTTTGATAAAGAAACAAACTCATCTACATCTTGGATGGCTTGAGGGTGAGTACATTTTCAGAATATTTTTGGGTGAATAATTCCTTTAATTTGAATATTCCATTTGTATGTTCATTTAATGCTTGCTAACAATAAAACAATAGCTTACTGAGATCACACATAAATACATAGTTGATAGAATGACTAAGGTTTAAATACAGAAAATCAGAGGTATGAATGAAGAGCTCTAATAAACCAAATGAGAGAATCAGTGGTTGTGAGGACAAGTGTTGGTGTCATTGCGTGGGCAGATTTCCTCATCACACTGTTCATTTATTCAGAGTTGACTTCTGCTCTGGGCTTTGAGGCAATGCTCTGAAGAGCAGATCCATTGTACCCATAGTGCACCGGGGTCACAGGTGTCTACTTTACAGTCAAGACTGACGTCACCATCCAATGAACCATCAAACATCATATTTAGTGCTTTGTGTAGGAGCACACATGACTGAATTAGTATATATATATTTACTGTATATTTTAAGAGAACTAGGAATGATTTTAAAAGTGAATTCACATATGGCATGTGCATTATAATTTCACAAAGTATGGATACATTAGCTTCTGAACACATTAATGTTGGTGGTGTGAAGCAAATGAGAAGCAATTAAAAATTTGCTGAGACTATAATATGTAATAGAATATAAAGGAGAAACCACCATGAAACTTTTTTGGGCTTTACACACACACAAACACAAACAAACACACACACACACACACACACGAATGAATATGAGACTATCTCTAAAGTGAGTCATTAGGCCTTGAATTTCAAAGACAGAAATTCAGTCAGAATGTCCGGGGACACTTCAATAATGGTTTAATGGTATACTGGATTTTCAATAATGCCACTAACTTCCTCCAGAGAACAACAGACTGTAGTGCCATCAGGAGAATGAATCAGCAGTCGTACTTTTGTGGTTAAAGACATGAAGAAGTGCCAGCACTTCATTCGGTTTTATCTTCCACCGCTGAGTTCTTGAGTGGAGAGTATCCCAGAATAGTCATCAAAAGTATAAGTGTGACTAGCTTGTAAAAGACTACTAGAGTTGATTATGATAATAATTCATGTTTTGAATTACTTTTTATTATTATTATTATTATTATTATAAATACAGATAGAGCATGGACAACTATATGATCTAACCAGAGATTCACCCCAAAAATGTGGGTAAAAAATGCCATTATTTACTCAACTATGCCATTCTAAAGCTGTATGACTTATTTCTTTCATTATTCCCGAATGCAATTACATGGGGACTAAGGCTTTAACTCTGGATGCAAAGGCACTATAAAATATCATAAAAGTAATAGTTTTAAAAGGAACTGAAATGTAAGACATTATTCTAATTCTAACTCATACGTGAGATATTAACTGCTGCATACAGATGACAGAACTTGCAAAGCTGATCGGCCCTATTCATGAATTAATCGTTCAGAATGGTTTTGTGAACTGGATCAATTGGTTCACTGCAAATATCTCACTTTATGAATTATTGGTTCATGAACTGGACATCACAATTTTGCTCATCCACTCTCATCTCAAGATTTTTTGTCAATATCAACTTAAATGACTGAATCTCAAAAAAGTATCCATTCATTGTACATGCATGGAAACCAACCAGTTTTCAACAGTCTTCAACATTTTTTGAAGACTACTTTTGTGTTCCACAGAAGAAAAAAAAAAACATCATACAGGTTTGGAACGACATGCTATCGAGTACATCATGACAGAATTTAAATTTTTGGGTCAATCTCTTTATCACAGTTAAAGTTTTGCCATGTCCCACTTAAAATCCACCTGTAAGATGTCAAAATATGCATAATTAGAGCTCAGAATTAAAATTCCAAAGCATCAGACTCCCAGGGGTACATGTGGAGAAGCAGAGAAGCTAGATCAAGAACTCCAGATAAAATGCTCTGAATTCCACAAGTGGAACCAGGATGGATCATTAGTGCGCCAAACTCTTCAAGACACTCCATTACATGAATCTTCCTTTTCATGGTGGTTCAAGATTGTCCTAGCAATCACTTTAATTTGGTTGGAGTTTCATCCGAACCATATCTTATTGAAAAGCTGTTTATATAGCTTAAATAGTATGGATGCCTTTTTAGCGTGCTCTTCTCAGTATGAAAGAACAAATTCTCGTAATCAGCGACATAATAAAGTTTCTCTACGACTCATGCAACTGTTCCCAATAAACAACATTACATGTTTCATCACCACGGTTGTTCTTTTTTTTTGCCATTTTCTTTTTCATTCCCTTCATTTTCCACTCGAATGGCTTATTTTAATGCCGCTTTCAATCTGTGAAACAATGCAAAGCTCTTACTAAAAAAAAAACAGAGGAACATGCATAGCACATTTGGGCAATGACATAAATTCAATTTGCAAATTGCAGTTGTGCTCGATAGTCGCAATGAAAAATACCGTAATACTCTCTGCGGCCCTTCCAATTGATCTGATGAATTGAGTGTTATGTGTTCCCTTTCCGTAGACAGGGAAAATAACTGCAGCTAAGTGTGAGTAGAGAGGAATAAGTTCAGTGCTCAGCACTATAATTGGACAGTGAATATGTGTGCGATTATTCAATTACGAAAACAAATGTTATTAGAAAGACCATGAACTTATCCGAAGCGAACCTCATTTTCTATAAATTCTAGTGTAAAATTTAATAAAATAATTCAAATGTTACACAGACCTCATGGAGGCTAAAGAGGAATATCACATTTGGACACATTCTGGATATATTTATACAGTGTGTATAAATGAGATTTGGAGACTGATGTTGGAGACAATCATGGCTGACTGGATGCTGAAAATAACAGATTTTAATATGTCCTTGGGGTGTTGAACTGCCCTTAATAACAGATATTACATGAAGCCGTTATGGATGTCTTTGTCTGAGCTTTGATGAGAAATCCATTTCCTTCTCTCCAGAGTAAAAATGTATGAGACTCCTGTTTTCAGACACTAACATTGTACACTGTGGGTTTTGGAGAAAGCCTTCCTGTTTAAACTTTTACATTTCATACTTAATTGCTGTAACTGCGGACTAAATTAGCAACCCAAATTCTCCCGCTGATGGATAATGTGTGATTTTTAACCGCAAAAAATAAATAAACTCATCTACATCTTGGATGGCTTGAGGGTGAGTACATTTTCAGAATATTTTTGGGTGAATAATTCCTTTAATTTGAATATTCCATTTGTATGTTCATTTAATGCTTGCTAACAATAAAACAATAGCTTACTGAGATCACACATAAATACATAGTTGATAGAATGACTAAGGTTTAAATACAGAAAATCAGAGGTATGAATGAAGAGCTCTAATAAACCAAATGAGAGAATCAGTGGTTGTGAGGACAAGTGTTGGTGTCATTGCGTGGGCAGATTTCCTCATCACACTGTTCATTTATTCAGAGTTGACTTCTGCTCTGGGCTTTGAGGCAATGCTCTGAAGAGCAGATCCATTGTACCCATAGTGCACCGGGGTCACAGGTGTCTACTTTACAGTCAAGACTGACGTCACCATCCAATGAACCATCAAACATCATATTTAGTGCTTTGTGTAGGAGCACACATGACTGAATATGGCCATTACAGCCGCCTACATGAATTTGTATTCAAAAGACATTATTTTTGACTCATGCAAAAATTCAACTCCTACACTTTAAAAAGCGCACTGTCTGTTAAATGAATATCCTGGCTTTGGAGGTTGTTTTAAACCATGCAAATGTGAACAATTCACTACAATTAAATGATGACACTGATTTTGAATTTAGCATCCGTTCAATTAGCGAAATAAACAAAATAAGCTAAAAAAAAATACCAGACTTGCCACTAGAGGAAGGGGGCATTTGTATATTTCTCATTGTTTTAAGGCTTCACTATTAAAAGGTCAAAAGAATGAGTCAGTGATGTAGATAAATGAAAAGTCAAAGCAGCAAAAGAAGAAGAGAGGGGGAAGAGAGAGAGAGATAATAGGGTAAAAAAAGTGGTTTGAGTTTAGAGCACAAGTGCGATATTAATTATACAATACTGCTTAAGGAGGAAGTTCAGCAAAATTCACAAAGAACCTAATAATTTTCTGTCTATTTTTAATGATGCCAATTTGCAAAACACAAAAGAACACTCATGCGAGAGTGAAAAAAGTACTACCCTTATGAAGGTATTAAAAATGCATGGTTAAAATGAAAGTGAGAGATTATTAAAATAACTATCAGCAGGCCAGGGCTCTTCAACTACTTTCTTTCAGGGGCCAGATGATCAAGATAAACTCAAATGGGAGAAAACTTTTTCTGAGTAATTATTATACCTAAGCACTTCTGCTGTGTAAGAAAGATGTTAACTTGGGGAAACAACTAAAACAATCTTAGTCTCTTTACATTAACCTTGAAAATACCAATCCACATAAGAAATAAAAGGCCATATTCTATAGAAATAATAATAGATATAAATATACACAACTGATCAAATGTTTGGGGTGAGTAGGATTTAAAAATAAAAATGAGGCATTCATCAAAAGTGACAGTAAAGACATTTATAATGTTACAAAATATTTCTATCTCAAATAAAAGCTATTCTTTTTAACTTTCAATTCATAAAAATCCTGAAAAAAGTATCACATTTTGAGAAAAATTTAAGCAGCACTCCTGTTTTCAACATTGATAATAAGAAACACTTCTTGAAAATCCAGCTTTGCTGTAAAAATGTAATTTAATAGAAAACAATTATTTTAAATTGTAATTTAATATTAATATTTTACTGTATATTGATCAAATAAATGCAGTCTTTCAAAATCTCACAGACCTCACATACAGAACTGTCATTTTACACTTACAAAGAGGTGAGAAAAACAATATTTTTTGTCATTTTTTCTTTGAACTAAAATTAACATTTTTTTGCATAAATAAATTTAATTGGATGAAACAAGATTGAATGTAATGCTTCTGGTTCATGCCTGGAACACTACAGCTGAACTGAGGGCAGAAAAAGCTTAAACACACTCGGAATATGTAGCACAATCCATCACTCAAAATTTGTGTAAGTGCACCCTGGTGCATCAAGCAGTGCAGCGATTATCAAAATCAATCGGATGGCTGTATAAAAATGATTGACGGGCCGTGCTTAGCCATGGGCAGCCAGCTAAAGAACCCTTACATAGGCAGTTGAGTCCTTGCTTTCCGTGTGTGTGTGTGTTTTGTTTGCTAAATAGCCTCTGAAAAGGTCAAGGTATTTTTTTTTTTGACATTTCATGCATCATCAGTTCTGTAGCATTGCTTAATCATGCCAACAACTGGCAGCGGCCACTTTCTTCCCTTAGCATTTCATCATAAAAGCACATTAAAAAGAACACTTGTTAGGAAAATCCAGTCACTCAGGTCTGAATGTGCAGTAGGTAGCTGGGAGCATCTATCAGACTTTTGAGGAACTTTGCGGTTTCTGCAGGCAGATTGAATTTTTAGTCAGTGTGGGAGCAACCTTTCATTACCCCTACACTGTCATCAAGCATTACGTTTCCACTCACTCAAGTGTTGGCGATGCGCTGGCCCTGCAGTGGCTCAGTGTTGGCATCACCACGACTTTAGTCCCCCTGAGGCCTGTCACTCCTTCCAATGATTTTAGTCTGGTTTTAAGACACGTTTGTTTTAAACGAGTGAGGTGTATAATGTTGACGGTGGATTTAATGTGTTGACTTAGATCTTATAATCGGCATATAAGTGCAAAACATTTTACTCTAGGACATTTTCCAAATTAAGAGTACAAGTTGTCCTGTACAGTATGTCGTGTAGATTGTGTTCCAGATGGTGCTGTGCAAACAGCAGACATCTCTCCCATGAAATGAGCTCTCTTTTTGGGGTGGAGTGGTTTTCATTCAGATCAATTTGTCTGGAGCGCAAGATCATCAGCGGGCTGCTCTGAGAGCCACTTGGATACAGGGTGGCTGACAGCCAGAGAACCAGCCGCACACTATGAAGGGAACAGAATCAGTCCTTCTAGGGTTGTAAATATTTGCTCTGAAAAATCATTCTAATTGATTACACTTCATTTTTATAGAACTTTGAAAAGTAAATTCTGTAATCATTTACTCGCCCTCGTGTAATTCAAAACCTGTTTTGAACTTTTTTCTATGGAACACAAATAAATTTTAAAGAAATGGATCGGTCTAGAATGAATGAATCATTCAAACCTGGATCAAAAGATTAATTGACAACATCCAAATAATCATTCATGTGCCAACGCACCAACAAGAGCAAGGACGGAAATCAAGATATCAGAGTAACGGCCAAATTTAGGTCTGTTCCTCTCATTATCATGTGATTTGGCACATTAATTATATAGAAAAATTATATTTAGTTTTTTATTCATATATACACTGAACAAAATTATAAACGCAACACTTTTGTTTTTGCCCCCAGAGAAGTGCTCACTAACACAGATTTAGACAGATTTGTGAACGATATTTGAGAGAAATAGGCCTTTTGTGTACATAGAAAAAGTCTTAGATCTTTGAGTTCAGCTCATGAAAAATGGGGGCAAAAACAAAAGTGTTGCGTTTATAATTTTGTTCAGTATATATATATATATATATATACATATTTTTTTTGTTGTTCAGGATTCTTTGCTTAATAGAAGGTTAGAAAGAACAGCATTTAGCTGAAATAGAAAGCTTCTGTAACATTAAAAATGGCTTTACGGTCACTTGACCAATTTAATGCATCTTTGCTGAATAAAAGTATTAATTTCTTTAATTTTCAATAAATAAATAAATAAGAATCAAAAGTATCCTGGGGGGGTGGTACTAACTTTTTTAAACATTGTTCATAAAAATAATAATACAAGTTTCTTTATAAAGTGCATTATTTTAAATAGAACGTTTATTTTGAATTGTCAAAATATTTTACAAATATTACTGTTTTTACTGTATTTTGGATCAAATAAATGAAGTTTTGGTGAGCAGAAGAGACTTCTTTTAAAAACATAAAAAAATCTTACCAATCTAAAACATTCGAATGGTAGTATATATATTTACTTATGTTATGTTTATTCAGTAAATTATTTGAGTAAACTTTCAGAAATGAACTGAAATTTGATTTCATTGAACTATAGGTATGATTCATAAATATTCTCAAAAATGCTTAATATAAAAAAACAGTCATAATAAATTGAGAATCTTGATTTGGATTAAAAATGAGGACGAATGTAAAATGAAAAATGCAAAAATAATTCAAAACAGTATTATTTTAGCACTAATTATATTCATTTACATTGTTTAATTTTCATTGCTAGATTAATGCACTGCGATTCATATCAGAATTCTTTTTTTTTTAAACTTCACTGCCCTGCATCTCCCATTTTAAACACAAAAACATGTTCTGTGTGAACTTAGTCCTTAGTCTTCCCTTCAAACACGAGAACATTCCCCAGACACATGCTGCTGCTTACATAATCAACACATAATAAGGATATTCAAAACACTTGTAAACACACTCATCCGGTCTTTCTCTACCGTTTTCGGTTCAGTCGGTTGTTGACAGTGCAAACAGCCTTTCAGGGTGTGTAAAATAAAGCTGCCAGCATAAGTTAGAGAAAGAGTTTTTAAGCCTGTCAAAAGAATTCTCAAGCTTATGGACAGGGGGATACCGAAAACTCCAGCAGCCAACGGCAACCCTTCAGCACAACCGTGTGGTGCCTAACAAGCTCAGGAAAGAGCTGCTCTGCACGGAGGAAGACAGGATGAGAGGTTGCTGATTTCATCATATAGGACAAGCCATTAGACGCTCAGAGCAGCTGAGGCATCTGGGTTAGACAGCAACAAATCCGTCATTCCCTGCATACTAATGCTACAAGCATGATTACTTCACTGCTTCATAATCATTGACTATAAAAGTAAGCTAATTATTACAGTTAATAAACAATTTGCAATATTGTAACTATCACTTAATTGACACTTAATGACTAACAGTATATGAGGTTTGGCTGGTTAGCATGATACAGTGCCCCTGGTGGTACATACTGTAACTACACTTTATGGGGGCACAAAGCATCTTTCTCCATTAAAACATAGCTATGCATTCCTCATTTTTGAACCATGAATCACAAATCTCCTTATATTATAGTGACTTTTCTTTGGGAGTGAAATAGAATTGACTGGGCCATTAGAGTTTGAAACACCTGACAAGAGGGTAATTTAAAAGAATGACTTAAATAAATATTTTGGGTTCAATACAAGTTAAGCTGAAACTGACAGAAAAAATGACAGCATTTCAACTTGTCCCTCAAAAAAAAAAAATGCAGTTCTTGTATAGTCATTTTAGGGTTTTATTCGTACATTGTCATGTCAAATAAGTTGTAAAAATTTAATTAATTGTAAAGTTGTAAAATTTGGACATTTATGGACTGGCCTCATTTACTTCAATTGTAAGTGCCTCACTTGAATTCAGATTTGTACTTTTTTGAAGTAAAGAATGGACAAGTCAAAATTTATATTTGTATTAGACAGTTTCAGCACATGCCCCTCAAAAGGTCTGTGCACGGCCCTGTATTAGACAACATTACATGCAATGATGTTGATTGAGCTTAAAGGTATAGTTCACCCAAAAATTTAAATTCTGTGCACTCTCAAGTTGTTCCAAACCTGTATGCGTTTCTTTCTTCTGCTGAACACAAAAGAAGACATTTTGAAGAAAGTGGGTAACCAATCAGTTTTTGGTCCCCACTGACTTCCATAGTATAATTTTTACACTATGTAAGTCAATAGGGACCAGCAACTGTTTGGTTACCCTCATTCTTCAAAATAGCTTCTGTTGTGTTCAACAACTTGAGGGTGAGACATAATTTTCATTTTTGGGTGAACTATGCCTTTCACTGAACCCAGAATATTCATTTAAATACTTCCTTACTATTTGAATTTAGTACCACAAACCTAACATACATGTTTTACACATCATTACAATGCCTCAAATTAACAGCTATAAATAGACCACCTATCGTCAACACCGTGCTTCTGGTATCTGGGTAGAAACAGACCACACCACACATCATGGAAACGGATGAATGTCAAAAAAAAAAAGAAAAAAGGGTTTTGTTTGAAACCGACCAGCTGTGAGAGGTCACAGTAGCAGACAGTCTGGAGTCTTCCGGACTGGATCTGACTGACAGCTCGAGCTGATACCAATGGAGAATCAACAATGAGATGCAAAAAAAGAAACAACACTGGCTTCCAAAAACCGAGGCTGCTTATTTGAAAAAAAAAAAAAAAAGAACCTTTACTACAAGTGTTTTGTGGTTATTTATGCGCACCATTCATTAGTTGTCTTAAATAAAATGGGAAAAGTTAACCATAAAAACTTCTTCAGCCAGAAGGTCCTGCTGGCAAAATGGAAGATTGGCATCAACGTGATTAATTCACAGTTAATCACCTTTCCTTCTCCTGTTTGTTATTTTCCTTTTGGCTTTCTTTATTATTCTTCTCTGCAGGTCTCTTGTTTCAGCTGTAATTAAAGCTCCCATTTGCTATACAGATTCATTTTTATTGCTACAATCCCTCTGCATCAGCAAGTACAGGGTAAAAAAACAGTCGCCAGGATGAGATCTTGAAAAATCTCTGCCTCAAGTGCAACATTTATTTAGTGCTTCAGTTCACAGTTCAATTCGGTTAATAAAGACTCCTCAGTAAAGTTGCATCCAAGCTAAAAGCCAAAATATTTGCGGAGATGTAATAAAAGTGACAACATGCTGGAAGAGAAGGGCAGATGATTTACCTCTTGCTGGTGGTAGATACAGAGAAGCTGCAAGAGTTCATTAAGGAATTGTGGGAAATGAAATGAAAATGGTGAACTGAAGCAAGGCTAATGCAGGCAGAGGAACTGGCATCTTCAGGTGACTTTGACAGGGAACATCCAATATATGTGATCCAGTCCTCAAAGAGAGTTTGAGGACAAACTTTTTAAGTTAATAGCATAAAAAGAAGAGTTCAGGCCAAACACAAGAGCATTAGCCTTTTTCCTCTCCAGTAATTTGATTGGTCAAGCAGTTTATATCACTCAACCTGTCTGCGTTAACATTCCAAACCCATGTTTGTGAGCAGTGAGGAGTGATTTCTAATTTACAATGGGGAAACAATGTTTTTAAAGTGACAAGTCTCACTAATGATTCACTTAATAATCATTGTGATTCATTTAAATGGGAATAATGCAGCTATTTGGAGTAATACATTTTATTGTAAGCATATTTGTTTTGACTCCTATCAGTTTTAACATTTAAAGCATCTCGTAACAAATAACTCAGAATGCCTTTTACCTGGAGTCTTTTTTTTTTTAATGTCCATGCAGTCAAAAAAGTGGAAGAAATAAATCCCTTTTATAGCAAGGTATAAAATCCAAGAAAATGTTGAGAATTATTCAGCTCTTTTGGCCTAAAGCGTTTATCCTGAGTATCAACACAGAAAGGTGTTTGTGCATGTGTGTGTGTGTGTGTGTGTGAGAACTGTCCTAAGGTGCGAAACCACAACTAGATGCATATAGCTTCACTTCACATTGCCTCGCCATTTCGTCAGTAAGCAGTCAGAGGCTTTCATTATCAAAACAACCTTCTACTCTCTAAATGGGTTTTGCTCTGGGCTGCAGGATGAAGCTGAAAATGTGGAAATGGCACCTTCAGAGTCTGACAAGAGAAATATAATTTCATGCAAATGTAGCGTTTAGTTTAGAAAATCAGGGTAATGTTTTTCCCCTCCAATCACTGTCCCTCGCACAACCTCTTTCCACGTTTTTTAATTTCACACTTCAGTGCACAGCCATAAACGCTGACCAAAAATCTATCTCAGCAACATGCTATAGTTTTGTGTACGGCTGAGGCCTTTTAAGAAAAAATCTTATTTTTCTCAGTGATAACAACTAATTGCATGTATGCTTTGGCCATGTCGCATAAAATACGAGGATACACACAAGAGCAATATCATATAAATTCCTTTTGACATAGGCCACTGAACTCCAATGACCCTGAACAAAAAAAAATAAATAAAAGCAATCTATTCAATATGTGCTAAATTACACAATCAAATATAACAAAACTTGTTTATAGACATAAACCCATAAACACATTTAGACACTAGTGGTCAAAAGTTTGAAATAATTACGTTTTTTAATGTTTTTGAAAGAAGCATCCTATGACCACCAAGCCTACATTTTTTGATTGAAAATGTAATTTATTTCTGTGATAAAGCTGCATTTTCAGTAGCCATTAATCCTTTAGAAATCATTCTAATATTCTGATTTGGTGCTCAATATTATCAATTACGATTGTTGCTCAATTGTTGATAATGTTTCTTACGATCATCAATGTTTGTGTGCTTAATATTTTTGTGGAAACAGGATTCATTAATGAATTAACTTTTGTAACATAAATGTCTTTACGGTCACTTTTGATCAATTTAACGCATTCTTAGTGAATAAAAGCATTAATTTTTGTATTTTACTTTTAATTACTATTATTTTTTTTTAAACTTACCTCAAACTTTTGAATAGTAGTGGATCACGGTTTCACAAAAATGTTAAGCAAAAATTGTTTTCAACACTGATAATAACAATAAATGTTTCTTGTGCAGCAACTCAGCATATTATAATGATTTCTGAAGGATCATGTGATACTAAAGACTGGAGTAATGATGTATCGGTATCGGCAAAATCCACTATCGGTCGACCTCTAGCAACAACATACACAATCATTTTAATATAAAGGAAACCTCAAGACACTAATGCGGCTGGATTTCCATGTGCTGTTACCTTTCTCTGGAAATTCCTCAGGATGCAGCCGGATGTACTCACTCATGTCCCGGTCCAGTGTGGCATATTTATAATTCTCATACTTTGTGAGATGATAACCAATGAACCATCCAACAGTTATGAACAGCGCTTGGCGGTGAACACCTGAAAATATAAATATATATATATATATATATATATATATAATAAAAAAAGAACTAAAAATGAAATATATTAAAATAATAAAAAAAAAAAAGACATGTACTCTCACACTAATAGAAGTGTCCCCTTCAGGTCCAGCTTGAGGATTAGAGGATGACAGATCAAGAAATCTTCCTGTTGTGAGCTATAGATGTTCAGTGCCTGGAATCTGGGATTCATGGCATTGTTAGCAGTGTGTTTATGTCTCTGGATCAATGTTCAGGCCTGAATATTTCATAAAGGCTGTCCTCAGGCCACATTCTCAGGCTAACAGGATTCAGAACCAGAATCATAAAACAATAACAGAATAAGAGAATCAACAATCCTCCCTCATCATCACTTCACCAGCACATCCTCCAAATAAATGAACCATCACTTATCATCCAATCCTGTACAACAAATGAGACACAAGATTTTTCACAATTTATAGTACATTAGCCTCTGTGGCTCAGGCTTGATTGTCATTCAGAGATGCTTTTCTGCTCGTTTGTTGTCTGCCTTTTTGATTCCTGTCTTTTTCCTAAAGACTGTGACCTTTTTATACTCTGAGAAGTCAGGCATTTGGGGAGATTTCTTTCCTAGCTATTTACAGAAGTTTATCTCGTTTCTGGGACTAAGTGAAGAATCATAAATGTATTTATATTTCCAAATCACATGAACGAACAAGCCTTCAAGACTGGGATTCTTGAGTCTGACTGGCAAAACGTGATACTCTGCAGTCAGTATTGTATAATGATCTACAAACTGTCCAACTTTTGCCCAACTGTGTGCTCTCTGCTGACATAATACAATAAATTGAAATCGATAGTTCATGTTTCGTATTTCTTGCTTTTTGTTCAGGTTTGTTTTATGAGACAGACTGACTGTACATCTATCTATTACTTATAGTTCATTTTTAAGTACAAAATCATTGTGGCTTTCATACAGATATGTTTCTTTACTCATTTTATTGCAACATACCTGCTGGTTCTGCACTTTATCTTAACGTTGTAACTATGAGCTCCAGAGGACCTCAAGTACACTTCATAAAAGACTTGTAGGTCCAGATGGAGGCTAAAACTGCACTAGTTTCCCAGAAACATCATGTTGAAAAAGGGCAGTAAAACAGATGGTCTGTGTCCTCTCATTTCACAGTAACAGTCACTAAACTTTAAACTGTCACACTGGGTATTGTTGTATATATTTTATATTTTTATTCTTTTATATTTGTAAAACATTTTATATTTTTAGAATTAAAAGTTTAAATGTAAACATATTGCATATACTTTTATGCATATTTTAATGTTATTTATTTATTATATTTGAATTATATATATATATA
>NW_015547662.1:1281238-1301483 GCF_001515605.1 Sinocyclocheilus anshuiensis | reverse complement strand
ATATATATATACAGACATTGGTAAGATTTTTTGTTTTTGAAAGTCTCTTATGTTCACCAAGGCTGCACTTATTTAATTAAAAATAAGCAAAAACTGTAATAGTGTGACATATTATTACAATTTAAAATAATATATTATTATTTTAAAATATTAACAATTTTAATTTACTCCTGTGATTGTAAAGCAAAATTTTCAGCATCATTACTCCAGTCTTCAGTGTCACATGATCCTTCAGAAATCATTCTAATATGATGATTTGCTGCTCAAGAAACATTTCTTATTATTATCAAAGTTGAAAACAGTTATGCTGCTTAATATTTTTGAAACCATGATATATATTCATATATATTATATTTTAGAATTATTTAATGAATGGTTTAAGAGAACAGCATTTATTTGAAATGGAAACGTAATGAAACAATGTAAAAGTATTTACTGTCCCTTTTGATCATTTCAATACATCAGGGTTCCTCAAATCTTGCCTTGGAGGGCCAATGCCCTGCAGAGTGTAGATCCAACCTTAATCAAACACACCTAAGCAAGCTCATCAAGGTCTTCAGGATCCCCAGAAAATTACACGTAAGTGAGTTTCATCAGTCTCTCCAGGACCGGATTTGAGGAACTCTGCAATACATCCTTGTTAAATAAAATTAATTTCTTTAAAAAAAAAATAATAATAAAAAAAATGACCCTTACTTACAGTCCAGTTAATGTCATTTGAGTCTGAGTAAATACTAAAATTAATGACTATGACAAGATGAAATATTAACTAAATTTCAGGGACAATTTTTACAAAAAAAGTACAACTTGGAAAAAAAACTGCTTAAATAACTTTAATAACTGTAACACTACCTAATATGGCATTACTCTGGAATTCCTACATATTTTTGCTCTATTTGCAAGTAGAAATGTTTGAATTGTCGATTAAGACTAGGCTTTGGATGGAAATGTGAGTGAAGGTCTCGAGTCAGTGAGAGTATAATTTTACAATAGCACTAATGGTTTCTTTTGTATAGTACAGGTTAGATGTTACAACCCTACTTCACTGACTTTAATTTCCCCATGCCATCAGCATTTTTATTTCACCTCTGCCTCAGAGGGCTATTAGAGCAAGAAACGCAGCTTCAACTTCCTGTGTGAAGCATAATGAAGGACGGTGATGAAGCAGTACTGGGAAGGATTATGCACTGAAAGAAGCTGATCTTCTTATTTATGTTTTAGTAATTAAAAGGCCTTAATCATTTCAGATTTATTGTGTTATTAACTGGAGGGATCACTTAGAAGACAATAAGAGGGGGATGCAGAACAGCAGGTGAGTGCAGCTGCTGCAGATTGTTGTGTAAATATATTGCAGGATTGCACATATTAACAACAAGCCTTGGCATTGTTAACAAATTCTGATAACTTTTGCTATGAGTGCATTATCTTTACTCTATTAGTATAATATAATATAATATAATATAATATAATATAATATAATATAATATAATATAATATAATATAATATAATAATTACCCATAGACCGTAGGTAATCACAGACATGGTGATATAGAGCGATATCACACAACTACGAGTGTGATATTGGGTCTATACAACAGTTTGACGGCACAAGTGTGTAAATAAGAAACAACCACCGAGAAAAAATTAATAAATAAAAAAATAAAAAACTTTTTGTATGCAGAACTACTTCCTTCAGCCAAGGATTTAAATACGACTGAGTGTCTAAAAAAACAACATTTTGTATGTAGAACTAGTTTCTTCCCCCACAGATTCAAATCTCAGTTTGACAGTTTAACAGCTGAGCCCAAGCCTCCATTACTAATTCGAAAACGTCACTTTAGAACTAGTAACGAAGGAACACTGAGTTGCTTCATTAAAAGCTTATTGTATTACTGTATTAAAAGCTCACTGTATTATGTAGAGGAGAGCGTTATGAGAGAGAGATGGACTGAGCGAGTGTGATTACCTGCATCTGACACAGCATTAATTATTCAGCTCAATCTCATATTCACAATAAAACATTAGTTTGAATGTCCGCTGAGCAGGGGTGAAAAGGGCTCAGAAAATGACTCTGTATCCCTCACATCCAAGCCATCTACTTTTTGAACTCTTAACGTCTGGCCGGTGCTACAGAGCACCGAACACCAGGACAACCAGGCACAAGAAAGGTTTCTCCCCCCCAGGCAATCTACCTCATTAACAGTTAAATGAACAGTCTCCCCCAGGGGCACATTAATGCACGGGCTTTAACGGGCTGAAGCCCAGGGGCCTACACTGGGAAGGGGGCCCACTGGCTGCAAGGAAATTATATATTTTTTCGAATAATTATTTGAATATATGGGAATTTGCAGCAGTGACAACAGCATTTTGGAAACAAACTCACACACTCATTTTCAGCAATGCCCTGGTTGTAGTTTATAGTCAATGGATCAGTTTAAGTTTCCCCCACACAGTTTGTATAGTTGGTATGTTCCATGTATTCCACCGATATACTAGTGGAATACACAATGCATGCGCTAGTAAAGCCCAGCATGAGAGTGTCTTTATGTTAACGTGCGGATCAACAATAAACACAACACTGCTGTGTGAAAGAATCTGTGTGTCAGCTGAAGGTTTTAGATTCAGTCACTGTGTTCCAACATGCTGCTTCAGAGTCTCAATCTCAAATCTGGGGATGGAAGAATAGGAATCATCCTATTGTTTAAAGGATTAGTTCACTTCTGAATTAAAATGTCCTTATATTTTTCTCACCCCCATGTCATCCAAGATGTTCATGTCTTTCCTTTTTAACCTCAAACGCTTGTCTTGTGTAGCTCTGCAATGCGCACGTGTACTCTGTGCAGTCCCATTCGAAACAGTTAGGGTATGTCGAAAAACTCCCATCTCATTTTCTCCTCCAACTTCAAAATCGTTCTAAATCGTCCTACATCGCTATTTTACCGTTTTTTGTAAAGGGCGTTGACCGTCTTTGCACGTTCACTTTGTAAACACTGGGTCGGTACTTCTGCAGCGATGTAGGACGATTTTGAAGTTGGAGGAGAAAATGAGATGGGAGTTTTTTGACCTACCCTAACTGTTTCGAATGGGACTGCACAGAGTACACGTGCGCATTGCAGAGCTACACAAGACAAGCGTTTGAGGTTAAAAAGTATATATAATTTTTATTATTTTTTAGAAAATGACTGATCGTTTCGCTAGATAAGACCCTTATTCCTCATCTGGGATCGTGTAGAATGCTTTGAAGCTGCACTGAAGCTGCAATTTGGACCCTCCACCCAGTGAACCCCACTGAAGTCCACTATATAGAGAAAAACCCTGGAATGTTTTCCTCAAAAACCTTAATTTCTTTTTGACTGAAGAAAGACATGAACATCTTGGATGACATGGGGGTGAGTAAATTATGGTTACATTTTAATTCAGAAGTGAACTAATCCTTTAAATGTGAACATTAAACTTTGAACGCCTATGATTGAATTAATTAAGCGCGAGCACGGCACGTTTCAAAATAAAAACGCAGTTAGCAATCACCAAACAGCTCACATTTATGCCAACTTGCCAAGTGTTGTTTCGATCTACTGATGATGAATAATGAATATTTGGTTTATTTATAGTGTTTAAATCATACCTGTAAACTCACATTTCAGCCAGGAAAGTTTTGATGGCATTTGCTTTTCATATTACCTCCATATAATGCCTGTAATAACATAATGTTTACTTTATGTAACTGTTCCACAAGTGCCACCTTCTGGCAATGAATGAATTTGCATATTCAATTATATTCACATTTTACGCAGAACAGTGTTGTGAACGTTAACTGCCATATCAACAAGGAAAAAAAATTAGAAATTTGACAAATAATTGTCAGGAAGCTTAAAAAAAAGTTATCTAGGGAAAGGCGGGGGGGGGGCTACTGTAACACTGTAGCCCAGGGGCCTCTGGTTATCTTAAGGCGCCCCTGCCGCTGAGGAACATAATATCTTTGTCATAGTATCTTGCAACTGTTAAGGGACTTCCCATGATGAAGAACAAAGCCAGCGCTCTGATCTACAGCATTAAAGTTAAATAAAATATAAAGTTATGAGACTTTGCCCTAAGCCAAAACTGCTTTCTCTGGAACAAATAATAGATTAATGAGACCAAAGACTGCCCATCAGATTTACCCAAAACAAATTATATCTCAGGTTTAACCACCATAGAGACATCAGAGCCAGCGTCAAATTCTGGAAGATCTCGGCGGGTTCATGAACAGCCGCCGATGCCCTGAAGCTGAAGTCTCCGAAAACGTCACAGCAAATTTTCAAATAGACGTTATCTTTATTAACAAACCACATATTTGAAGTCTAAACAAGTACATTCTAGCCTAAAAAACCCTTAAAACTACATTGCGAGACACAACAACAGTATGTGTTTGTAAAATTAGTGGATTTGGTCAACCGCCATGACACTCACTGTGAGAAATGCTGCAAGCGGAGTGATACACATAGTGGAACGGTTCCCGTGGCGATACTGGGTGAATATCTCCTGGCTGGAGAGACCTCTCAGCCATTCAGATTCAAGTACCAGAAAGAACTGTTGCATAAATAAAAAAAATGTCCCATTTCATAGATTTTTTTTTTCTTTTTTGCCTTTTATTCCTAGAAAGAGTGAGAGTTGAGCCATGAAGGGATGGGGATAGACTGAAGGAAAGGATGGTTAGATCGGAAAATGTCACAAGCCGGATTCAAATTTGGGTCGTCTGCAAAGAAATACCAATGCATGTGCTCTACCCTCCAGGTCACTTCTCTGACATGCAACTCACATTATTTCATAGTTCTGTCTGGCTCCATCCCACTGTTTGGGTGCCAGTTCTATTTACACCAAGTGCAATATTTGTTATTTATGAATGTATACTATACCCTATGTAGGAATTAATATTCCACAAGATTCACTGCCCAATAATTGACTGGATAGGTCATACACCATGTAGAAGTTTGTTTTTCAGTTAACAAAACTTCATATGATGGATAGCCATTTAATAAACAGACACAAAGAAAGTCAACCAAGTCAGGAAAGGTTTAGATGAGTGGTGCGGCACATACAGAGCTCTGAGACGATGAAGATGTGCAGCACTTACCACCTGACCGTTTTGAGGGTTCTTGTGGGCATATGGAGGACCACGAATATGATTCCACATCTGACCTGAGGTCATGGCAAACACAACACACTGTGCAAAAGAAAAAGAGAAAGAGATAGTGAGTACATTAGCTGAGTGATTTGGTGATATGATGAGAATGACAAACAGACAGAGTGAACAATAAAGATTGATTACATTCTTATAGCCTGCAAAAAAACTTTCCTCAAACTGCCCTTATAATCAATATGGTGGATAACAAACTTTATCCATCAGAGCAGTAAAGGTCAGCCACCTTCAGACTTTGGGGAATAAATATTGAAAGCCCAGGTTCTACAATTTACAGACAACACAACACTTTAAATCAAACTTTTATGCAAGACACAGCACATAATTTTGGCCTCAGGTGGTAAGAAGCACACTGACTCTATGCCTTTAGCTTGTTTTGTCCCCTTGAGCTGTTTTCTTCTGTTTTCATTGCATCAACTTGGGTTTAGATTAATTAAATTGGCCTATTTTATGGCTTAAAACTCTATAAATAATTTTTATCTAGGTTTACTCCACGGTCAGCTGGTTTTATTTTACTAAAGGACCTTATAAAGCAATAGCAAAAGTGTTGAAGTTGTTGAATTAGTTGAACGGTTCTAGGGTCAGAGAGAGCTGACCACTGTACCGCTGCCAAGATATGCATTGTTGTTTGATCTGGCTATTTTTTCAACTCAAAGCATGGCTCCAGCACTTTAATTTGAATTAGGGCTAAATAATGAACATTAGGCACCAGTGCAGCCATGGCCCAGCCAGTCTTGTTGTAGATGAACTCCAAGTTGTTTCTGCGCAGATAGAGGAGCCCACCGACCAGAGACACCAGCAGAGCCAGAGCGATTGTACCAGAGTAGTTGGGTGGCCGGAACACCCGAATCTGGACAAAGGCGGAAAAAATGAAAAAGTTTTTAACTTTTGACAGACACTTTACATTTGAGGGTGTACTCGCACAAGGCGATCTGAACCATGCCCGAGTGCGTTTGACCCCCAAAGCCCGTTTTGTTTGACTAGTGTGATCACTCCATACCGTGCCCGGGCACTGTTCGTTTAGCCATCCCTGGCTCGCTTGGAAGAGTTGAACCAGAGCACGGTTCAGTTGGGCTCGGGCACAGTACGCATGTAGTGTGATCGCTAACCGCGCCGGAGCACAGAACAGCTAGTATTTTGTGTGCTCTACTGTCATCATTATGACCGCAACCATCTTTTATTACTACTACTACAGTACACTTTCTATTAATTTAATTAAATCTAGTATATTTAGGTTTATAACGGGTCTGGTTCTCACCTTATTGATGAACAGGAATTGTAGTTTGCGAGTAAAGCTGCAAGTTCTTTCATTAAAATCAGCTGCCTCCATAATAATCCTCTGATACATGCAAGTGAAAATCGCTGCACGGCATAAATGATAAATTTATTAGGCAGTCTATTAGCGAAAGTGGTTTTCTCACTGTTATCTCGTACATGACGTAAGCGTGCTCTGGCCCGGAATGTTTAGTGCAAGTGTGAGTGCAGGCCAGCGGGGGAGGGGTGATAATCGCACTCGGGCTCGGTTCAAAGCAACAAAATCTGATATTTTTGTACAAAAAAAAAAAGTTGAAGTCATGTCAGTGTCACAGATTACAGCCGCTTAAGTTTGATAATTGACCTCAAAATAAACTGAAATATTTGTTATTCATTACGTAATTACATTATAATTTCTGAAATTCTAATATTGTTTGAAATGGTTAAATGAAAAAAATAAATTATCACTGAATTTTGGATATGTAATTCAAATTGTCAACAACAAAAGTAAAACTGACACTTGACAGAGTATGGTAAAAACATTATTATTATTATTATTAACAACACAAAGATAGATAGCCTACAACCATAAATAAGTAATACATAAACAAATAATTAATTATCAAACAGAAGTGAATGAATGAATGAATGAATGAATGAATGGATTTCTCAGGTACTGGTAAATGCATGTCTGTAAAAATAAATTTAGAGACAAATAAATACATAATTTCTCAGAAACTGGTACATGCACGTTTGCAAAAATAGGTGACTGTGAAAAAGGAAGATGACAGTATTCTGACAACTGCAACCAGTTAAGTATCATCAAGACCAACAAGAAAAATAATGAAGACATACCCATCCTCACTCCACTCTCAAAATGTAGTAGTAAACATTCATTTGTTAAAACGATGCAATCACAAGGCTAACCTTCACCATCATACAACAGCTTCAGTCGAAAACAGTCACTGGCTGTGTCCAAAACATGGAAAATTATGCCAAAATGTCAATTTTTTAATTGCTTTCAACCACTTGAATTTGTCCTAGATTGAAAGATATACTGATTGGCTTCATCATTCTGTCTCCTCTCCACCAATAAACTGGTGTGTGGTGGGCGTTATGGCTGCCGTCTGGTGCAATATGGCTGGCGCAATATGGCTGCCGTCGCATCATCCAGGTGGATGCTGCTGTCAGACTCTGTTCCATGTTTTGTGTGTGTCCTGCTCCCCATGTGCCTTCCCATGCCCTGATTTGGTTAGTTTCCTGTTCCTGTCCTGATTAGTTTAGTTCATTTGTCCCAGGTGTTTCCCTTGATATTTCATTGCTCCCAGGCGTGTCTCGTCATCCCCTCCTCCTGTGTGTATTTAAAGTGTTCCCAGTCCCTAGTTCTCTGTCCGCTGTGAACGTCTTCGTGTAAACGTCTTCCTGAGTTCGTCTCCCTTGGTTCCTGTAAATAAAGTCTTGGTAACGTATTCTCCAGCGTCTCCTCGTCCCTCGTGTGTGTGCAACGTGACAGCTGCACACTGGTGGTGGTTGAGGAGATTCACCCCCTTTCATGTAAAGCGCTTTGAGTACCCAGAAAAGCGCTATATAAATATAACAAATTATTATTATTATTATTATATGTTATGGTCTGAATATCTTACTTTCAATTAATCCTCTCCAGAGGAGGAAACTTCACTCAAAACCACTGCAGGTTAAGTCACTGACTGTCTGGGCAGTGAGGCAATTGCCTTAGGTTTCAGACAGTGCCATTGTCTACTGAATGCATTCATTCCAGCAAAGGTTGATGGTCCCTCCCTTCCCTTTTACACTCTTTTCTTCGCCTTAGGCCAAAAGTAGACCCAGAGGGCTAATAAGTCTAAGACGCATTGGACGCCCAGGATTCTCTATTCATGAGTGGGGTGATGCGAGACCCAGAGGGTTGTAAACACGTTTAGTGCCTGTCGTTCAAGGCCTTAATGTTTCCCTTCAAAACGTGTACTACAGCCTCTGCTGCTGCCTCCAAATCAGATCAGATTAATCTAGGATAAAAATGGCCGACTTCATCTATAATTCTGTCTACTGCAGGGGGTGAACGAGCAATGCTCCAATGTGCACGGACTGGCCAACAAAGACTAATAGCTAATTTGGGTAATGTTATGGTAATTACAAAAAAATAAAATAAAATAAAATACATTTAGATAATAAATTTGGATGCATTCATTATACTTGCATTCACTCTACTTTTTCCTACTTTTTAAAATGAATTCAGAGGAATAAGGCATCCATGTCATACTAAAAAAGCTCCGGTTTTTCCTTTAGCCAGGATACAAGAACAATGTTCACAAAGCAGAGGGTTTCCGTGCCTCTACAGAAATGTGAATTGGAGATTAATCAAAGATAAAGAGTCCAACTACATGGAGGAAAGAGCGTTACTGACATATGACCTTTTCTGTAATCTACACAGTGCTTCTTAATCAGAGTGCTCCATTGGAGGAAAATCTGCCTTAAAAAAATTGCTTTTATCGACTTTGACATAACTCAGCCCTTCCCTAAAGGTGATATATACCTTAAGTGACTTATTCAAAAGTATTAAAGCTGAAACTGAAGTCTTAATAAGGCAGCTGAATTAGTGCCAGTGCTCCAAGGCAGTCGTCTGTAAACGCATTAAGGTGCAGGTGATATTTTTCAATGAGAGCTTCTCTGGAGGGAAAATCTATGTTAACATGATGGGGAAATCAGATGTTATCTGTCTCCATTTCCTGGAGACCCCATATCTTGGTCTGCTTTTGCATAAAAAGCTCCGCTCAGTTCGTGAAACCCTCACTTTGCACTTTTCCTCACTGATTTTTTTTTTATAAAGAAATACACTGACATATAACTTGATTTACCAAGCAAGCTGGCAGAAGTTTCAGACAAACAAAACAAAGAAAGTATTACAAAAGCCGATACTGTAATAGTTGAAAGCACAGAAGAAAAAATCATTTTTTTTAAAATTAATTCAGTGTTTATATTTGTCCTCAAACCACATACAAATCTGTTAAAATGTCTTGAGGGACGTCAGACACATAATTATACTTTCAAGCTTATTGGCATTTTGGCATCAACTACGCTAACAGCTTCATCAAAATATTTCTTCAATGTCTTGAGAGGTAATAAAGAGGTTGCATTTTCAAGATGAATGTCAAAAAGTGTACTGCGATTAATTTCGTGCTATGTTGCTCCTAAAAAGCTGCTTTTCAAACGTTTACTAAGCAGTAAAATAAATAAAATAAATCATTTTCATGAAATAGCTTTTCAGGCATCAGGCGAAAGATACAATTATAAAAGCTAAAATAAATGTGTTTGAGACAGATCACAAATAAATGTGTCTGTAAAGCAGAGCACCCTACTTTCAACAGCAGTGCTTTTACATTTCAAAATGCTGTCATGTATATTACAGTATGTAGTTACACTTTTATTTGCTAAAAACTAAAATGCACCAAGAATGATATGAAATGCATGAAATTATTTGTACATATTTAAAAAATGTAATGGAAACTTTTTTTGGTAACACTTTACAATAAGGTTCCATTAATGTTAGTTAGCGTGTTAACTAACATGAACAAACAATGAACAATACATTTATTACAGTATTTATTAATCTTTGTTTCTAATGTTAGTTAATGAAAATACAGTCGTTCATTGTTAGCTCATGTTAATTCACAGTGCATTAACTAATGTTAACAAGCACAGATTTTGATTTTAATAATGCATTAGTAAATGCTGAAATTAACCTGAACTAAGATTAATAAATGCTGTAGAAGTATTGTTTATTCTTAGTTCATGTTAACTAAAGTAGTTAACTAACGTTAACTTCTCTTTTTTTTTTTTTTTACATTCTTGAAAGAAGTCTCTTATGCTCACATAGGCTACATTTATATTTGATCCAAAATATTTTGGATAATATTACAATTTAAAATACCTTTTCTATTTTATTAAAATAAATATATTCATATATTTAAAATGAAAACATAAAATGAATAACTAAAAAAAATAAAGCTATATATACTTTATTTATAATTATATATACTTTTACTACATACTTATATTTAACTATGCTTGTGATATTGTTGTATGCGGTGATATTTTTGGGGTAAAAGATTGTTTCGTTTAATACAATTTTTATAAATATGCTGATATGCTGATTTGGTGCACAAGAAACATTTCTTATTTTATCAGATGTTGAAAACTGTTGTGCTGCTTAATATCTCTGTGGAAATCATGATACCTTTTTTCCAGGGTTCTTTGATGAAAAGAAAGTTCAACATTTATTCAAAATAGAAATTTGCAACATTATAAATGCATTTACTGTCACGTTTGAACAACTGAATGTGTCTCTGCTGAATGAAAGTATAAAAACGTACTGACCCCAAACTTTTGAACAGTAGTGCTGCGATATATAGTGTTGCATAACTTCAACAGAACTACCTGCACATCAGTACGGTCTGCGATCCACTTGGCCAGTTGCTCAGAGGCAAAGCCAATCCGCTGCAGGTCAAAGGTGTCTGCTCTCTTCGGCTTCCCTTTGGCCGGGAAATGCATGAAGGTGGGTGCAGAGTTCATGTTCAGCTGGAGAAGAGGAAGGAAAGGCAGAACATATGAGAAAGAAAATAAGCAGAAAGCATACGAGGGGAAGAGAATGATGAATAGAAGAGAAACAAGAGCACAAAAACATTAATATCTGCTAATAAATCAATAAAGCAGCAGGAACAGTGTGATGTGTATTACAGAGATTTCTTTTAATAAGGAGACAGGAGCAATTGAAGAGCCTCCAGAGGGAGGTAAATTACCCACCACAAGAATGAATGTCTGAGGGGCCAGAGAAAGAGACAGAGAGAGAACAAAAGGAAGAAATAATAAAACGATAGAGTTAAAAGCAGACAGTTGAAATTGTCATTTGTTTGACCTCATGCTGTTCCAACTAGGGATGTGCACAAATACTTGAATACTCTGAAGTGACAGCAATCACTGATCACAAAAAAAGCACCTCACATCTTCAATTTTGTGATCGGTTAGAGCGTCCTTTTTGATGATACCTTGCAGTCCAAAGCATTAGAAATTTGCATCAATAATATTTATGCGATGGTCACTCTGGAAAGGATTACCAAGTACCCTCCGCAAGGATTTCGCAATTCTGTGACTGCAGAATTGAACGCAAACTCAAGCAAGCTCCGCATTAATTGTGCCAGTTTGCAATTTTGTTCTATTTCCGCAATTTTTCAGCAAAATCCATTAACCTGAGAAGAGCTAAAGATATATCAGCAAATAAAAAATCCATAATTTAGAGACCAAACAAATGAATCAATACGTGATCAACCGTCCTGCCGCTGTATTGCAGTGAATTTCATTTGCGCATCCTTGTGCGTGTGGACCAGGATCACAATTTCACTAATTATGTACAAAAATATTTACAGGTAAATAATTGTACTCGTACTTAGGTAATTAGTGTTAGTGAAAGTGGATCATGATTATTGGGGTTTCACTGCAAAACAATCACGAAAAAGTCTGGTGGGACTGATTACAGGGCACTCATCCAGGATGTGTTCTTTCTTCCAAAAGCAGGTGGACTGAGTGCAACTATTTTTTGAGACATTTTAGATGCATTTTGTTTTTTTGACACTTTGCTTTACTGTAAATAACTGTTTTAACTTGACACAACCTAAAAATAACAACACATATGGAGTGAAATATTGAAAGGTTTGAATATACAAAATTAAACTCTCAGAAAAAAGGCACAAAGGGTACTATGTAATTTTAAGGTACTAATATGCCATTTAGGCTTAAATAAGGTACAACTTTGTACCTTTTAGCTTTGTAACTTTGTACCTTTTGTAGCTTAGGGTACCACCCCAGTGACAGCTTTGTACCTTTTTTTCTGAGAGTGCAGTTCCAATCCTGTATTTTCTTTCTTCTGTGAAAAACTAAAATGTTGGGCTATTACATAAACGTGAGGATGGCAATGTATACTTCCAAGCTCCAAAAAGAAAAAAACAAAACAAAAAACAAACAAACAGGCATAAATATATTATAAACGTGATCCATGATTACCTTGTCTTGTGTGGCCATCTAAAAACAATACCTAAAAGGTGTCCAACATATACATATACATACACACAAATATATACATACATATATACGTATATGAAAAAAGAAAAAATATGGGGTCAAAATTACATGATTTTTTTTTTTTTTACACATTAGGGTGATCCTATCCTTTAAAGAACACAAGAGAAGAAATCTAGCTAAGTGATATTCAAGTAATTGCATATAATTTCAAACACGGGGAGCAATCATGTAATCACTGGTGATGAAATCATCTCTAAAAACACTGGGGAAAGTTATTAACCAGCACCTCTAACACACATCTGTTTATTAGCATACTAATGGACTGACTAATACTGCTGTCCCCATACTCCGGATGAAAACACATCAAATCAACATTAACCCGCATGTCCTCCAAGAAATGGGTTCGATGCGGGTGAAGAGAAGCCATTCGAGTTTTCCAGGATGTTTAGGCTGTAGCACGCTAGATATTAGCAAAGCAAATTATTTTGGTCCTCACAACAAACAAGGGTAAAACGATATGACATTACCCTCCAAGGCTGAATAATAAATGATATTACATTTAAAATATTAAAATATGTCACATATTCCAGTTACATAATGAAGCTTACATTATTTTAATAAAAATTAAAAAAAAGATTTTAAACTGCCAAAATGATTTTCCTCTATGTTTGATTATCAGCCAAGAGCATCAAGCATTTCACTACACAAATTTGCAACTCATAGTTTAGTTTTGTAGTTTTTGTATGCATGAAGCAAAATAAATTATGCATATGCTTGTTTACATAGTTGTGGAAGTATATATGCATATGAAGGGAACTGAATGGAACACACTGGATGATTTTCAAATCTTAACCATGGGAGATCACAGACATGAAGACAGTTTCAACTGATTTTTAGCCTTATAATCCTCTGAACGTGCACACTAGATGATTCGACCAGACCACGACGAGACCACACACTTGTTGATTGTAGGAACGATTTCACAGTGACACGAGATCTCACGGAGACTCGCAAGATCAAATGTGACTAGAGAAGAAAAACGCATGGAAAATACATTCCCCGCCCCACAACTCCACTAAACTAGTGTACTACTATATAGTTAATGCATTTATCTACAGCCACTTATTGTTACACCAACAATGTTGAACTACTACTATGTTCAATCACTTTTATAAATGCAAAAACCTCATCATTACACTAGGGCTGAGAGGTGTCTGATCTGGTAATGGTAACCCCCAAAGGATACAAATTTGTAATGTGGATACAAATCCTAGATTCATTATTATACTAAATTAAGTCTAATGTAATCTAAGTTTCAAACTGAGAAATCAGAAAGCTCATTTGAATCTTGTCCACTAGACTTTCCCTGAGGGCTTGATGTCTTTATGAGCTGTAGCAATTTGTTTTACTTGAATGCATGAGGTTTTTGATGAACCCCAATGAAAGAGAATGCATTGAGGAAACTAAAGCAATCAATGTCAGTAGTGCTAATCTAACTGATGACTTTTACCCCAGATACGGCTCTGAAGGCATCTATAGACACAAGGACACGTACGTTCATGATAAAGCTTCTTTCATTACTCTTTAGTGTGCAAATTGCAGTAGAATAGCTATGTATCAGTGTGCTTTAAATTAATGTGCATGTTCAGTCGTAAAGATTTTCTTCTCTATAATTTGCTTCTGAGAAGTGTGACATTTCATTATATCGAAAATAGACGGGGAGCTATTTTCCATTTGATTTTTCTTGCTGATTTTTAAAATGTAATTCCTGAAGTTGTCAGGCTCTGACAAATTAGAAGTTGAGACCATTTGAGCATGCGTGTGGAAGATCAGATCTGTGTATAGCCAAAATAATGGAACAAAGAGTAAATGTGGTCAGGAAACAATTGTCTTTTCTGAGAATGGCTTGATTTTATTTAAATGATACACTTATTTTGTATGGTTATTCTTAATTACCGTTATCAAGGTCCCAACACGTTTTCACCTTTTGATTCCATGACTTTTTACAGTCGTGAAGAACAATTTCTAGTTGATGAAATATGTTATACATGATTACATGTATATATAATAGTTATTGTTTTTATTTTATATTCATTTTATTTCAATAAAAATCTTAGAAGAACCATAATTTGGACCAAAATAAATTAGAAAATGTTTAAGCAACAGTGGAATATACTAACAATAGTCAAGACAAGTTTTCCACTAATTGTGAGAAAAAGTTTTAAGTTATTAAAATATGCAGTAATTGCACATAACAATATATCAAGAATATTAATAAACAACACTATATACACATACATACACTAAAAAATTCAATATCCGAAAAAATATATAAAATAAAATGCCTAAATAGCATAGAAAATCACTTGGATTTATGACAAGGTTTTTCAAAAAGAGAATTTAACACATTTTAGCACTTTTAAGGAATCAAAGATAAGCCTGAAAATCACAACCATAAAACTCTCTGATATTTCAAGGTTCTCTCTCTGCAGGGCCCTCTGCATCAAGCAAATCGCTAGACAGACCAGACATATTCATGCGAATCAAAGATAAACACAGAGGAGCTGAATGTTTACCTGTTGAAAGACGTCAGCCCCCTCATCATAATCCACCACCGTGAAGAACAGTTTGTTAGAGAAGGCCGAAGAGTATCGCCAGGAGTTAGCCAGCACCTGATATTCCTCATTAGCTTGCCTGTGAGAGAAAGACATTTTCAGAAACAGAAATACAGTTTACTCATTAAAAGAAAGCTAGCAAACAAAAATAATCCGACAAGAAGAACTTCATTACAGGAGTGTCATCTCACTGTTAGTTATTACAGTGATTGCTGTTTATTCCACACTGGGTTGACAGCATAAAAAAAAACAAGAGGGACAAAAGAAAGAGACAACGCTGTTAATTAGGTATCCGTCCTTCCGCAGACGCAACAAAGATGTCCACCTGCCAGTTCCCGCAAAACGTCACTGTGATGTCCACCATCGATAAATAAACAAACAAATGAAATTTAAACATTGATGATGTTGGTTCAAAAGCACTCACATCACTTCAAAGAGCTCATATTTTCCCCCATATACTCACGCAGACAAAACAGTCTTATTTCTATGGGTTGCATAACGCACCTCCAGTTCACCACCTTCTGTAAAGGCCAGATCCAGATGACCGACACTCACATCTTAGTAAAAACTACAGGGATCCCAATCCCCTCTGGATCAGTTCATGAAATGTTCATAATTGTAATCCAAACATTGTTCAGAAAACAAAGTTCATCCAAATAGTGCCAAGCATTTACAATGCATTTACAGATTGAAAGCATCCGGTTTAAAGTCCTGTTAAATGCATCAAACTAAATGTGCCCATGAACATTAATAAAGCAGGGCACTCAGAATGTGGTAAAAACAAGTTTAAAAATGCATGATTATACACATTAATGTTTTATGTTATGCTGAGTGTCCATTTCCAAAAAACAAGGCAAAGCTTATGTTAACTGATCTGTCAGTGAGATGTTACCGCAGTCAAAAGTCCTTCAGGACTATGGTAAAATGGCATTTCATGGACACCTTTGGGGAAATGCACAGCACTGACTCGGTATTTGGAACGATTTATTAAAATGAACATTACGAAATGCCTGATATTAAACAAAAAACATTTACATGCTGCGCTGCATCTTTACCCCAAAGCCCCCTTATGTCAGCTTCCTTAAAGGATTAGTTCACTTCCAAAATAAAAATGTCCTGATAATTTACTCACCCCATGTCATCCAAGATGTTCATGTCTTTCTGTCTTCAGTCGCAAAGAAATAAAGGTTTTTGAGGAAAACATTCCGGGATTTTTCTCCATATAATGGTCTTCAATGGTGGCCATAATTTTTTATTTTTTGAAGAAAATGACTGATCATTTCGCTAGATAAGACTCTTATTCCTCAGCTGGGATCTTGTGCAATTTGGACCTTCAGCCCTTTGGCCACCAGTCCATTATATGGAGAAAAATCCTGGAATGTTTTCCTCAAAACCCTTAATTTCTTTGCGACTGAAGAAAGAAAGACTTAAACATCTTGGATGAAATGAGGTTGAGTAAATTATCAGGACATTTTTATTCTATAAGTGAACTAATCCTTTAATTGCAACATTTCCTGTCATCCCAAAATTACATTTAAGACTTTTTCCCCCATGTTATTTAAGATATTTAAAGACTTTTTACAGCTTTCAATTCTGAAAAGTGAATTTATGACATTTGAACTTTTAAGGACCCTTGGACAACATGTAAGCAGTGATTCAGTGAGGCTGAATGATTTTAGGAAGTCCAATACACAGTAATGCATTTTTAAAAGAAGAAAATGTAGAAAATATACAGCCTCGCAGACCTGAATCATTCATAGGTGCATTGGATAAGTCCAATATAAACAAAGCTTGCATCATGACAACATTTTATTGGCAATTCCTCAGGCTGAAGAAGGTCGATTGACCGAAACGTTGGTAATAAAATGCAATAATGCAAGTTTGAGTAGAGTGTAGAATTTATCTTTTTTTTTTTCAAGTTTAAAGATAATTTAACTAAGACTTTTATGGAAGATTGTTTCCACCACAGAAAAAAAAGAAGGTTACAACTTTTCTCAATTGTAAGATATAAACCAGCAAATCCGAGACGAAGAAAAAAAACGAATTGAGAGATTGAGAGATGTTAACTAGCAAATGAAAAAATCAGAAGTCAGAAATGTGAGATAAAAAGCAGCAGTTACATATTTTATTGCTTATCCTGTGGTGGGAAAAAAATCAGTATAGCTGTAGTGACAATGCTATAGTGGGAATAAATTTAAAGAGACAACTTTTCAGAGAGGGTTTTACCATACAAATATCGAACAGCTAAAAATATAGATAGACTAGTCAACTTCTAGTCAAATAGTCAACCATTGTCATCCATACCTACAGTATTAAGAACAAAATAATGTATAGGGAGAAAGAAAACAATAATTGGGTGTGAGAAAGACAGGGACAGATATGGAGAGCAAATAAGGAGGAAAAAATGAGAATATACATAAACATGCGATTTGAGTAGACAGCAGATAATTAAATAAGCATTAGGGGTCACGTTGTCGCAATAGGGTGACTGGGCGTTTAAAGGTCGATCTGCTTTAAATTAACTTCCTCTATTTTGGTAGCACACTTGACTGTTCCACTCCGTTATCTTTATTCAATGAAGCTGGTAGATGATGTCTGAGAATTCTGAATAGGACTAGTGGGAGTGGTTCACTCTCTGAGGCTTAATATTCAGCTGAGGAACATGACTGTATGAGCACGGAGTCGTTTTACCCGACGATTGAAGGATAATGAGGGGAGAGATGGATGTGAGGTGAGTGGATGGAGGCTAAGTAGCTGTCGTGGGATAAATGGATGGGAATGATGCCTGGGGTGGGGGCTGCTTGGGAATAGACAGATGTAGAAGGTTTTCTGGTGGTGCTCTGGGGCAGATCAAATCTTTATCTAGGACTGTGTTTACGCCAAGTATTATCGTTTTACTTCAGAAAATACAGCATTACTGTATACCTGTGGACAGACACTAAAAGATGAATGTGCGTGTCTCACCTGCAGACGGAACATTGTCTCTGGGGTTGTAGTGCGGTGAACATCACAATGACAGAATAGTTCCGGGGTGGAGCCTTGACGAACCTCCGGAACTTATCGCCGTTCATACGGATCACAGAACGACGGGAACTCCACTCCATCATTTGCTCCACCTTCTCTGCCAACATGTTCTAGAAGAAACAGACAGGGATATTTAAAAAGATAGAGTTGTATATGGTTCGGATATTAAGAATCTTTGCAAACATACTGTAACTAACTTCTCTAAAAAAAAACAACAACACCGAAAAGAAAAAAAAACATTAGCCATCATAAGCAACTTGACCTTCATAAAAATCTAACAACAACAAAAAAAAAACTATTAATAGTGACTTCAGGTCAGATTAAGAAGCTGAACTCATCTGTAACTGCAAAAGGCAACATCCAATTTCTTTTTTGTTTACAGTCTGAAAAAGACATTCTGTAAATGTCACCATAAAGACTGCTTGCTGACGAAAAAAAAAACAGGTGGCTAAAGGAAATACCAGGCATCATCCTATGAGTTTAATACATTCTCAGGGCAGGAAATGTCTAGTGGTTTATATTAGGACATTTAACCATTTTAGCAGCTCAGGCGGAAAACAAATAGCACTCTGCACAGGAGACTTGATGGTAAACTGATTTTAATAGACTAATACTTAAACCAAAATTAAAATGAACACTGAAAAAAAAAAAAACAAAAAAAACAAAATTTCAATACATTCAAAATAATAATATATACGATAATAGTAAATAATATCGAAATAACACTGGTTTGCTGTTAGCGTGTTGCTAAGCTAATGATATGAATCTTTAATGAACATAAAAATACATCGGAAAATTGGGTTTGTTGCTCACTAGATACAGAGTATCAGTGGTTTACAAAAAAATATTAGATTTTTCAACAAGGAACAATTAATTAATTAAGGAACAGTTTCAAATTTATATATTAGAATTTTGCAAGGTGTCATGCATAATTTGTATAATTATTTTATTTCCTCAATATTGAAAAGTCTTGAACATGAAGAAATGAGCAAGTAGGCTGAATGTGAAGGAAGAAAGTGAGCATACACTTATATTAAGAGCATACCACATAAAACTAGACCTCAGTTTCATCATTATATTAAGAACAAGGTCAGAGAACAGGTGTGACAGTCTTTACTTCTCTCCTTCATAACACTCTGTTTTCATTCTTGCACACAGGTGTGGAAATCTAAGAATTCGAAATAAATCAATCGATCAAAGCTGATTTAGGTTGTTAATTTAGTCACATTTATAACAGTCAAATGCAAATGGAAAATAGAATTCTTTGAAATAACACACACTGGGTCATTAACAATAACACCACAAACATGCATTAAGAAAATAATATTGCATATTATTGCATGCATTCCATGTCACAGTGAAATTAAATTGCAAGTACCAAATAACACTAATGAACAACATGCACTTTGTAATTAAATTGTTGGAAAGCATACAAAAGGTAATGCTATTTTAATGTAAAGTAAATTGACGTTTAACATGTATTAAGTGAAAGTGAAAGTGACGTGTGGCCAAGTATGGTGTCCCATATTCGGAATTTGTTCTCTGCATTTATCCCATCCAAGTGTGCACACACAGCAGTGAGCAGTGAACAAACAAACACACACAAACACACACACACGGAGCATTAAGTCCTAAAGTCATAAGGCTCATGACTGTGTACCCAAAAAACTTGTTAAAACCATTTTCATTAGTAATTCAATACGTCTCAAATTAACCAGTATTACAATTTTCAAATTTTTAGCACAGGTAGAAGACACACACTATCACCTTACTGTACTATAGCCTAGGGGTGTGCGATATTGACAAAAAATAATATCTCGATATTTTCTGGGATTTTATCAATAACGATAATTAGACGGCTACAATAGTCCGAATATAAGCACTTATTATAAGTGTACCATAGTGATTCGGAATAAGACAAAAACGCGTTTTGGAAAATGAATTTCTTGATGTACTCGCTCATTATATACATTTTGCACATTTTTAACACCGAAAAAGTTACATAGTGCTGCTTTAAAACCCATTATAAACGAGGCATTTGTTGCATCCAGTGGAGACATAATTACAGATTATAATGACTTACAC
>NW_015547662.1:1279952-1280319 GCF_001515605.1 Sinocyclocheilus anshuiensis | reverse complement strand
ACAGCGTCACACACGGCGGCCTAGAGTGAGCAGAGGCCGGGGGCTAGAGTGAGGAATGGCCAGAGGGCTAGAGTGAGCGGAGGCGGCGGGCTTGAGAACGGCACGGCCGGCGGATTCGACGAAGGAGGCTTGCGGCAACCACACATGACGACCCCGGGCTGGACTCCGCTTCGTCCACGGTGAAAGCCGATCCGGCGATCTAAAGCGCGAAGTTGATGTATTTCCTCAGCGACTAGCACGGATAAGCTCCAGGCATGACGAAGCGGATATCGTCTTCTTCTGGAAGGCCAACTAAAGCAGTTTCGCTTTCACAACGAAACACAGCACCTTCACGACATGGCGGCGGCGGCAACAACAATACTACAGC
>NW_015547662.1:1275825-1279683 GCF_001515605.1 Sinocyclocheilus anshuiensis | reverse complement strand
AGAATATCTCTTTGGATTTGAGACTTTAGTCTTTGCAACTTTACAGATCTTCTTTATGCACCAAGAGCTTGTAACATTGAAAAATTTAAATTGCATCATATGACCCCTTTAAGGACTGCCGTGGACAGCTGACTCAAAGTTTTTGATATTCTTCATAGTCTGTGCAGTGGTCAGTTCACACTGATAGAAATTAATCTTTTCCAATAAGTTTTAACTGATCTTTACATTTTATGGGCATTTTGACCTTTATAAAGCCATTTTTTTCTAAAAGTGTCCATTATCTTTTGAATACTGATATTTGAAATTATTTCAATAATAAAAGATACTCTGAATGTGAAATTAAAACCGCCAGTAGGTGGCAGCAAGTCACTGTTAATAAGTGAGTCAATGCGACTGAACCGAATCATTTAAATGGTTGATTCATTCAGGAACGGAACACTGTCATGTTGCTCGAAGACGCAAAACAGCACTGTGGTTTTGTTTGGAATTATTTTTTGTTGTCGAAATAGCGCAAAACAGGAAATATGGTGTCTAAAACACAAGTCTCTTAATTAAATTCTTGTTTAATGAACAGTTGTAAAAAATCAATATCACATTTGTAATCATTGTCATTTTTGGAGAAAAAAATAACGGCACTCTTCGTGTAAAATTGATTAACTAGGTTATTTGAAGTGGAAAAAATATATACATTTTCTGCACCCATGTCTTGAATTTGTGATCATTCTAAATGTATTGTAACAGACTGAATCATCAGCAATTTAAATGCGCACGCGCACTAGTCTAGACTTCACGTAATGTATGCGTGCACTCTGTAGGGGTGTTTTGAAAGTTTTTTGCAAAATACTCGATAATGTCAAATCGCACATCGTTAAAACAACAATTACTATATTATCGCAGACGATATATATCGCACACCCCTACTATAGCCTCTTCGTCCCAATGCCCTGTTTCTTCTCTCTTGTTCTTACCTTTTCCCTCCCTCCCTCTTTTCATCAGCAATAATTTGTCCTTTTATATATTTCTGTTCTTCTTTTTTCCTGTCAAAGTTGACAATATGTCAGATGTTCTGGCTCTGGGCACTCGTTTGTTTAAAAGGATGATCAGAGTTTTTGAGTGCGTGTAAACTCAAGGGCACGTTGCATTATTTAGCTGCATTTGTTGTGGATTGGACGAGTCTGACAGAAAGGAGGCAAGTGATGGCTTCGTCAGTGAGCCCAAATTGAAACATTGTGCGGAGGTCACCCCAGGCTTGACAAGATAGATGTTTGTTAGCACTGGAAAGGAAGCAGGCAAAAAAAGAGCTTCTTTTCAAGCTTATTCATGCAGTTCAACCTCTACTTGCACCCTCTGTTTTGCTACAAAGTAACGCAAGTGGTGGTGTGTGTGTGTGGAAACAGATAACTTTTAAAACAAATAGAGCAATACTCGTCCCAGATTTTTATGATACTAGAGGCTGTGACACAACAAGCCAACAACAAGCCAAAGAACTTGTGTTGATGAAAGCCGACTGTGTCCCACTGCATCCCGTGTTTGGGCCAAATAGAATACAGTCAATGACCAGCTAGCATGTACACTCTGTGCCTGTGTAACCCAGTCGCTAGTGTGCTTGAGATTAGGAGAGTGAGGTGCACCTGCACAGCTCTTTCTAGCTGGCCACCGTTACACTTGTGTGGGAGGAAAAAAAAAATCATATTAGCAGTTGGCAGTAGTCCATATTTGTCATTCAAAAAAACTAAACCGGAACTAGGACTGCAGATATACATTCGATATACATTTGATGGCCAACCATTGGCTTGGTGTGTCACAGTCCTTACAGTCCTAGGTCTAGACCAGGGTCTAAGATGTGAACCACTATAACTGAGCGACAGATGCTCAGCGATGGCCCAACATTCACCAGTGGCCAACTGGCTTGGTTTGTCTTGGCCTTGGCATCAACTGCAGGGCCTGGTGCGGCCGCACCAGTTGAACCGCCCTAAAGACAGCCCTACTAGGACTAGATCAGTGGTGTTCCTGGAGAGCCACTTTCTTGCAGAGTTTAGTTCCATTTGTAATTAAACACACCTAAACATGCTAATCAAAGTCTTCAGGATTACTAGAAACTGGGGATGCACGATATTATTGGAACGTTATCGAAATCGGTGATAATGGCTTAAAATGCAAATATGATGCATATCGGCCCGATATGAAAAATTATGCCGATATGCCTTAGCGATTACAGATTAGAGTAACTCACGTGTGCTCAGGGTGTGATAGCGATAAGTTCACGTCAGTAGTGTGGCCATTCTTGAAGCAAACTTTTTCCTGAATGATGATTAGATTCATTGTTTTGAGCATTTTATCTGAGAATGCAAGTACAGAATGAGGCATCCGGTGTGCGATAGAGTCAACAACCACTAGCAGTAGCAGCAACAGCATCCCCCGGGTCCTAATGTCCGTCCGGTAAGACCTTTTATTTACTTAGGGGGCGCTGTTGGCCTACTTGTAATCAAATGAAAGTAAAATACACAAATAACATTAAGACTCTGTTTCTGATGAAATAAAGCAGTAATTGATGTCATAAAATCACAAGTATGGTTTGATTTAAAGGTCAGAAGTTATAGCTTACATTAATAAAAATCACAAACAAGACACTTGTAAATTAAATAAATTCATATATACAGATTTATTCATTAATGTGTAATGCTTTTTTTCCAAACAGATTATGAAAACTTAAATACAAGGAGCTCTAAAATATTTAAAAAATTTTTACAACTCTTTTGCTTTAGACCATCTACAAATGTTAAGCATTCATGGTATTTTCAAAGCTTTCAGTGTACTCTCATTATAAAAGAACTTCACTTTATTTAACTCTCAAAAGTAAGTTTTTGTTAAAAACTAACCAAAATGAAAAATAAATTGTTTATAATCTCTGTACAGGAGAGACTTGGTTTTATTTCCAAACAAAAGGAAATAAATCGGTATCGGCGAAAATGAGTTGAAAAATATCGGGATATCGGATATCGGCAAAAATCCAATATCGTACATCCCTACTAGAAACTTCCAGGCAAGTATGTTGGGGCACATTGAAGCTAAACTCTGCAGGGCAATAGCACTCCAGGAGCAGGACTGAACACCCCTGACCTAGATCTTGGAGTCTTTACCAATGAGCATATGAGTTAAATAAGGTGTGTTTGATCAGGAAGAGTTTAGAAATGTCTACTGTTGGTGTGTCTCCAGGAATAAGGTTGGGAAACATTGGCCTAGGTGCTACAAAAACGGGCGCTCATGGGTTTCTGCAAATACATGGATCCCAAAGGAAATGCTGATGAAAAAAGTATCTCAGCACAATTAGTGCTCATGCTGAGCACGCACACTAATCTGAACATGTAATTTTCCCTTCCTGTCTCTTTTGCGAGCTTGTCAGTCTTATTTTGGAAAATGAGGAAAAAAAGGGTTTCCACCCACAATGTCCAAATAGCTCGACTGTCAGTTTAGCTGTCAATCAGACCGGCATTAATGACGTGAAATGCTGACCACGATGTGAGGGACCAGCCGAGCGTAGAGAAAAAGAGGAACACTGTCCAAACTACAAAGAATGACACAGAGCCCGATTCCTCTAATCTATTTTCGGTCCCACTTTATATTACGTGTCCCTAATACTTGTGTACTTACATAGTAACTAGATGTGTACATAGTACGTAACCACAGTTTAAGTACACATTGGTACATAGTATCTACAGCTCTAATGTTTGTGTAACTACACATATGCAACAACGGTATGTGCAAGTACAAATGTGTAACAGGACATTGGTAACAACACTTTTTGGTAATAAAAGTACAAATGTGTAAGAGGACTAACAGCACTTTTTGGTAAAAAAA
>NW_015547662.1:1273384-1275773 GCF_001515605.1 Sinocyclocheilus anshuiensis | reverse complement strand
ATTTCCACCCCTAAACCTACCCATCTCCACCCCCTGGATCCTATTTCCACCCCTAAACCTACCCATCTCCACCCCCTGGATCCTATTTCCACCCCTAAACCTACCCATCTCCACCCCCTGGATCCTATTTCCACCCCTAAACCTACCCATCTCCACCCCCTGGATCAAATGGTTCCAATTACTCTTATACATATTGTTGTTACAAAATGTAGTTATATAATTCCTGTTACACGAGTACTTAGTGAAGTGAAAAAAGGTGTTGTTACCAATGTCCTGTTACACATTTGTACATACACAAACCATCCTGAGGGTTGTTACATGTGTGTAGTTACAGAAAATTACAGCTGTAGATACTATGTACCAATGTGTACTTACACTGTGGTTACATACTACGTACACATTTAGTTACTATGCAAGTACACAGGTATTAGGGACACTTAATATAAAGTGGGACCCTATTTTCTTTTCTTCCTTCATTCTATTCTTCCTGCATTTATTTCCCTTGACCAAAAGACTACAACAAAAATCAAGAACTATATCCTCGTTTCCCAAAACAGAAATAGCCAGTGGTGTCTAGTAGGTGGCTAAAGAATAAATCTCACCATTGAGAGCTTTTATTTTAATCATCTCCTGTCTCGCATTCTCCAGCTCACCTTCAGCAGGTGCTTTGTTTAGGTAATGTGATGGATGTTGTTGACAGCTCATCCCTAAGGTGGGCCTTGCTGAAGGAGACAAAGCACATTGTATATCCTCTGCAATGTTTGCCTATGTGTGTGTGTCTCATGGAGAGTAGGATTCTGTAAAGTACAGACTGTATTCTTCAGAAAATACCCTTCTGAGGCATCTTTTTTAGAGTTGATTATCATAAAAACTGTATAGTTGGGAACCTTGCAAGCAGATATTTCAGAGAGAATTGTGGAATTTCTGACTTTTTATCTGAAATTCAAAGTGGTGCACATCTTCACTGCCCACAAATAAAAAATAAATAAATAAATAAAAATTATACACCACAGGGCTCACAAAATTTCAAAATCGCTGGTAGCCCTTCGGGCAGACATTCTACAGATTTTGGTAGCCCAAAATGAATTTAAGTAGCCCGGAAAAAAAAAAGAAAAAAAAAAAGACATCGGCTGACTTCACTGCGGACAAATCAGCATGATTAAAAACTTCAGTGAGAAAACTTGTGATCGCTTTTTTTCTTCAAATAACAAGTCAAGAGATGTCAGTAGGGGTGCAACGGATCACAAAACCCACGGCTCGGATCATATTGCATTATCATATCAGATTTTGAGTAACAGATCGGATCATTTTGCAGAAGAGCAAAAAAAATATGGTTCTTTATTATTTAAATAACAGAATACTTCTTTGATACCACAGCAAAAGCTAGTAGCATATAGGGATGTAACGATTCACTCAACTAACGATGCGATGCGGTGCGATACGATTCACGATACTGATTTCACAATACAATTTTCTCACAATTTTTCTTTTTAACAAAATGAGATTTAAGACAAATTATAAATGAAAAGGTGTCCTTTTATTATTTCTCCAACAAAATGCTGCACATTTCTTTGTGAAATTGAAATATGTAAAATAATAAAACTAACTTTACATTTTTAAACAAATCCCAAATCAAATAATTAAATAATACAAAAAAAACAAATCTCTTCATAAGAACAAACTAAGGCTTTGGCCGTGCTTTTTTCATTTAAAATCAGAGGCAACCACTGCATTTTAATCATTTTTTTTAAATCGAAATTTGAAGCAAAAACAGAACGGTCTGATTTTAGCTTTGTGAATGAGACGCAGATGTCACTCTCTGACAGCAGGTGGCGCTTATGGAACAGCTGGTATTTATAGGCTGCTGCCCCTTTAAGACCGAATACACGGATCCAATATAATGATGCACTTGAGATTTCTTTTACCACTGTTCACGTTCACTTAAGACATAACCGACTGTGTTTACGAGAATACTTGCCGAGACAGTTATTTTGAAATAATTTCGTTTGTATGTGTTCATTCAGATGCAAGGATACGCGAAAGAGGAATCAATTCTGTGTATGCGCATTGTCTGAAATGCAGCTCTCTGCGCGCACTTTGAATGAGTGTTACTTGCCGAGACAGTTATTTTGAGATAATTTCGTTTGTATGTGTTCATTCAGATGCAAGGATACGTGAAAGAGGAATCAATTCTGTGTATGCACATTGTCTGAAATGCAGCTCTCTGCGCGCACTTTGAATGAGTGCGCGCAGCTCCATTGTAACACTTGAATGTTTAAATCGGCAAGACTTAGAAACACATGCAAACGATCAACTACGATCTGTTTTACCCCTACAAGCTAGTGAACAACGCAAATCAAGGAAGGAATTTTATATCACTGTTCAAGAT
>NW_015547662.1:1272010-1273294 GCF_001515605.1 Sinocyclocheilus anshuiensis | reverse complement strand
AGGACGGTGATACATTTTGGTAGCCCGAATGGAAAACACAATAGCCCCGGGACGTCGGGCTAGCGATTTTGCGAGCCCTGCACCATACCCACAGTGACGTATTGTGGTGGCAGCACCATGCTGTGGGGCTGGTTTTCATCTGGAGGGACTGGGCATCTCATTAAAACACAAGACAAGAATGGATGGTGTAAAATAAAGAGAAATACTGCACATGGAAGAAAGTTTTCTGATTTTAGGGCAAATGAACTCAGAATTAGCTCATGGACAAGAGGGTAAATGCCCTACAACTGTGAAGACTGTACACTCCAGTCAAAGTCCTCATTTTAACACAATCAAAACTCAATGCACCATTTGAAAATAATTGGACACTGTAAAAAATAAAAGTAAAACAGTTTATATCTATCAATCTCTCTCTCTCTCTCTCTCTCTCTCTCTATATATATATATAGAGCGTTTATTTAAATTTCAAAGTATTCATGCACTATGGTAGTTTATTTTCTTTAGGCTACATATAATTCTTAATATTTTGGTGTGAAATGTTATGCCAATTGTTTGAATGTTATGCCAATTGACCAATTGTCTTTAATTTACAGAGTAACAAATAAAATAAATAATAAAAAAGCATGCAATAAAATCATAACCAATAAATTTAATACCAATAAAATGCAAGGAATAAAAAGTTCTACCTTGCTATTAATGCACTTTGGATAACAGTATCTACCAAATGAATAAAAATATATCCTTTGTACACCTGACATATCACCAGTTAAACTCACCAAGAGATATTGAAAAAATAGTTCTTGTGTCATTGTGGTTATATTCACCTTGGACAGCGATAACAGACAGCAATACAAAGACTCACATACTCAGTCTGACACAACCCAAACAGGTCAGAAAGAAAAATTCCTGGGAACTGAGCATGCTCATTTTCGAAAAGCTTTTTTTTAGCTGACTGAGTTCTAAGAACACAAACCTGTGGAGAAAATGTTCCGACACCCTATCGGCATTCTGACACAGGACATTTAGAAAAAGCCACTCATGCCACAACAAAGGCCTTGTGTCCTGACAGGTGGTGTTGCCACAGGACCAGACAAGCTACGGGATTACAGCGAGGCTAATTATTGCCACTGTGACTTCTTCTATAAGCGCTGTCAAGACGGACTGCTGGAGTGAGATAAGAGGGAGACAATGTGGGGTGCAGACTGAGAGGCTGAGAGAAATAATCTTTAACTGTCACTACCTACACCTGCCTCTGATATAAGACATTGCCCATGATCCTGTTCA
>NW_015547662.1:1271606-1271994 GCF_001515605.1 Sinocyclocheilus anshuiensis | reverse complement strand
TAAAGGGCACTCACTTCCACACTAGGGCTGGGTTTTGACACAAATTTCACGATTCGATTCGATTCTCATTCACAAGCTTGCGATTCGATTACCAATTCGATTCGATTCAATGTTTATTATTTTGGATATATATATATCAGGTACAGTACATGCCAAATTTTCTCAAGGAAAAAAAAATTCAACTAATGTTGTAAAATATACATTAGAGTCAGTTGGTACAACATTACTATAATATTGAAGGTTAAATTTAATGAAGTTTTTACAATAATAAAGTTAGTTACATATTAATATTTCTACTTCAATTTGTTGTTGTTTTTTTTAAATATAAACATTTAAATGGTGTCTGTCATAAAAACTTGATGGATTTATTCAAACATAAATTAAACAT
>NW_015547662.1:1252432-1271493 GCF_001515605.1 Sinocyclocheilus anshuiensis | reverse complement strand
AAAATGCCCCTCTCTACAGTTTATTTTTCTATCTGACTAATGAGTTTATGGTCACCGAATACGTTTTTTTCTAAGGTAAATGTGACGTTACGTGATATATTGTTTACAAGCCATTATATTGGCGTCTTTGCGCGGCTGAAACACTGATTGAGCGATTACATGAGACGGGATACGGATTGTAAAGTTGTACTCTTTCTTTTAACTTACCTTTGCTTGTAAATCTCTCATGGTACATTATTTTGGATTCAGGCTTTTTGTCAACTTGTTTTTCAATTAGCATAGGTTTTGTCATTGTTTTCGAACTGACTGGTCGTATGCCTTATTGATCTGAGATTGATCACCTCAGTGAAAAAAGCATTATGTGTGGTTAATTCTATCAGTGTTCATTCAAAAAGCGCGTAAGCTAAGATCAATAAGGCCTATGATCAATCAGTTCCAAAAAGAAATAAAAAACAAGCAAGCAAAAAAAAAAGTTTATAAAAAACATTGAATCCAATATTTGTTAATAATATAGCATTGATATATACAAGCAATTTTTTGTAGGTTGGTCATTTTTGAGTGTACCAACAATGGTATTTTTATTTTTTTTAGTGGGTGGGGGAAGATGTTATACCACGTACACAGTTTTAGTCCCATGTGAGAACGTTAACATTTTTGGGAAAAATATCAAAATAACCAGAACACAACATTAATGGATTAACAAGGAAGTCTGAGGTGTTCAATACACTGTAGCATAAGCACTGTTTTACCTGGGCGAATATACCAAGAAACTGCCATTTCATGTGGAAAAAGGACTCAATCATTCAGTCATTGTTGACTACTTCAAGTTCTAAAATGACATTACAAAAACATTTGCATCCTTTCTATATTGCCTTTTTTATTACGAGTTAAGTTTGACCTTGGCATTTATTGACAGTTTGTGTGAGATTCATTCTCCTGCATTAAACAAAAAACTAATTTCCTCTCCAAGGAAATTTCCAAAAAATGTCCTCTCTCTGCTTCTCCTTAACTTTATTGCTTCCCTAAATAACTCTTCTTTCCTCTCTTTCTCTCTCTGTAGCTCTAGTAGCTTTGTTCGGACGCCACATACTGCGCTGGGACATCTGTATCCCTGCTGTCATCGAACGAGACCGAGTCGGTCTCATTAATCTCTCTCTCTATTCACAACACTTACCTTCTGCTTTTTTAACCCTCCACACACACACACACACACACACACACACACACTGAGCGTGGCATCTATCGCCCCCAATGGCGCGCACACATCCAATAAATAATCATCACCTCAGCTCCGTGAGACACGACTCAAAATGCGATTTGTGCTGGTGGTATCAGAATGTGGGCTCATGAATATGCAGAACGAACCTGGTGTGAGAGTTTGCTGGGACAGTGGGAAGAGATCTACATTGAATATCAATGAAGGACCTTTTTTAGGGAAGCAGTTGTTGGAGTTTTGTATAAGTTGCTGATCACAGAACAGTTTTGCAGATGCTTTACGATGGTCCAAAGCTCAATTTTGGGGGCGGATCCAGATCATGAAGTATTTAAATTTAGTAAACGAAGGCCGATGGAGACTAACGGTGATGAAAGAGTGGCGCTAGAGAACCGGAGGCCATTTTCCTTCTCTTTTGTTTCCACAGCATGAGCGAAGGGAATGAAAAGAGGCTGATCATGGCTTTAGAATTCCCTAGTGAATGAGGGCATTTTCAGATTGGCATGGAATGATTCCACATATCCATAGAGCTACATGCTTTGAGAGCACGCACACATGCGGAGGAAACGGTGAGGAGAAATGCAATAAGGAAAGAGGAGTGAGATCCCATTCCACTTTGACCAAACCAGTGTGACTGAAGATCAAATCTGTGTGATTACAAAAACACACAGGCACACTTTTTTCAAAGGGCTTGTGGTTAGGGTGGCCATATGTGCCATTTATACGGGACACTTCCTGGCCATGATTTTTATATTGCCTAAAACATCCAAAGTAGTTTGACCAATAACATGCAGGTATTGTACATAATCAACCAATCGTGGCGTGCGTGGCGCATCGCGAGTGAGAAGGTGAGAATGATCAAAACGATGCAAATACGTGCACGTGTTTGTTCATTCGTTGTACTTGAAGCTGCGCACCGATCGTTATATGACACCAAAGTACCGCAAGAGCGATTTAAAAGCATAAGGAGCCATCTGCTCTGCTCTCTATAGCTCTCGTGAAATAATATCATACAACGATTGATCTGCACAGTGCTAACAGCCAAAACCTGGATATTTTAGGCAATATAGAAATCCTGGCAAGGGTGCGTCCCTTAAAAATGGCCTATGGTCACCCTACTTGTGGTAGGGTCAAAGACTAAATGAAACAATTCAACATGTCGTCTTTCCAGAGAGAGCACAACCCCCATTTCATCCCTCTTTCTTTTCATCCACATGGAAAAAGAGAAAGGAAAAAAAGCACCTTGCACCTTTCTCTCCACTGAGATGGTGTCACCAGGATGGAGGACACAAGACCTGACACCTTGACCCCAAAAACATAATCTAAAGCAGACTACGGCTGCAACAATTGATTTACAATGAAAAAATAAATAAATAATTTCACAGACTTTTGTTGTTTATGCAAATCTAAAGCAGTGAAAATGCATTACTCTTAATATCATGTTCTATCACATTCTGTAAACAAAACATCATGTTCTAAAAGCAAGTGACCAAAGGTCAAAACCCACAAAGGAATTTCCATCAAACAGACAACAGAAAAGGGGCACAATAAATTGGAGCAAAAATATTTGTTGTTATTCATAAAATTTAGGTTTGAAAATTTGAAATGAAACCTCAAATTCTATATAGAATACAAGCAATGATATGATTACGAACAGTAACCTTTACTGAAAATAAAATGATCATTCAGAAGATTGGGGTTACAAAAAAGGCTGCATTTGTTTAATTAAAAATATGCTGATTAGAATTTCTTCTTAATAGAGTAGCGTATTAAAGGTTGAAAATAAAAAAGTTGTATTGCTTAATAGTTTTGTGGAAACCTAGATACATTTGATCAAAGATTCTTTGATGAATGGAAAGTTCAAAAGAAAATCATTTATTGTAGAAATCATTACCACAATTATAAATGTTATTGCTGACACTTGATCAATTGTATTGTGTCCTTGCTGAATAAAAGTATTAATTGATTAATTAATGAATTAATAATAAAAAAGACCCTATTTAAATTACTTTATTATGTAACGTTATTGTATAGCATACATTAGATAGACTTCTAACATAGAATTTGACCAACATTTGAAGGAAAGCATTGGGAAAAATGTGGAATACCCAATTAATCAAAGAAATAATTGACAGATCAATCAATTGCCCAAACGGTTGTTAGCAGCAGCCCTAGAGCAGACATTAGCAAGTTCCCTCCAAACTGTCTCCTTGGAAATGAGGAAATGTAAATGAGTCGTTTCATCCATCTTGTGGGGAGTAAATGGGCATCTAGTTCTGTTCTTTGAAAACTTTCATTGCATAAGAACTTGTGTAATGACTAACATAGTAGTGGCAGCAGTGCTTTGCAGATTAATGGCGTGCGTGTTGTAATTGATATGCCAACTCCAGCTGCTCCTGTTAAATAAAAATATAAATAAATAAACAGCTGGGTGTCTAGAATCAATGGATGTCTTTCTTTAGATCACTCCATTAATAGATATGGTTGTGAAATGTTTAATCTATCTCTGTTGATTTCTCTTTCTTATCTAACTACTTGTGCAGGTTTTACTTTGTTGGTAAAACTTTTTTTCCCCTCTTATATAAACAGACAATCACTTAATTCTGCTACAATCAAGGCTCCAGATAAAATGAATTCCTTGGAAACCAATGGCTCCGAAAATTAAACGTTTAGAAGACAGTTAACTTTTTTTTGTTTGCCAACCAAATTGCATAATCAAAATAGTCCAGATTTTGGATAGCTCAATTTAGATGCTTATTCCCATATCACATTCTGAAAAAGACTTAAAAAAAAAAAAAATTCCAATATATACCATTTTTTATTCTCACTTCACTACACTCTAAAAAAAATCCTGGGTTGTTTCAACCCAACTTTGGGTTAATTTTTAATTAACAAAAATAACCCAGCATTTAGATTAGTCCATATATGACCTAAAGTTGTGTTGAAATCACAAAGCATTTTTTAGAGTGTATTGTTTCCTAATCGAAGTAGGAACATAAGGACTCTAAAGATAGACTGACAGCCAATAACGTCAACTTTCAATAAAGTTTTAGTGTAACGCTAAAAGGAAATACTCTTTAAATTATTGTCGGAAATTCTTTTTTAGCACATTTGTGGCCATTTCATAGCCTGAAGCCCTGTAAAACCTCTCATCATCCATCTTCTTGTCTTTTATACTACTTTTAAGAGTTCACTCTCTCACTCTATAATCCAAACTCCCTGCTACCCCTCCTCTATCCTTTATTCTGCTTCCAAATTCTGATTACAAAACTTGAAGAAAAACTGGACGTGATGCTATTTCACATCAGGATCAATCTCATTATGCTCCAGTCCTTTGGCAGGCCCAGACACTGTGGATGATATAATACTCCTCCTGTGTGCCCCGAACTTGGCTTTCATGGACGGAGGAGCTTATTGAGGATCTGCAAACCTTGGTTCAATTTGCTCTTCACAATGTAAGCATAAACTCTGACATGATCCAGTAAAAGCGCAGCAGTTCTGATCTTACAGAGAGCTGGATGGGTAATATCAGCTTGGCTGCTATACATTTCAGCTCAATAAGTGTGTCTGTTAGGGGTGGGCGGTATAACCAAAATCTTATATCACTGTAATTTTATTCCACAGTAACTGTACACCTCATAATATTGCTACTTTTGCTTCAAAACCAATCCAAAATGCTCTATATATAATGATATAGTAGTGTCTATTTTTATAATTTAGTAACTTGAATGCGAAAAAACCTTTGAACATTCCATGGTATGTGCACTTGAGGTAACAAACGAGACTTAAAGAAACACTGTAATAAATTATAAATATGGTTGGATATGCGTGTCAGAAGAAGTCACTGTTAAAAATCATTATATTATGCTGATTTGGTGCTCAGTTATTATCAATTATTATTGATGCTCAACGATTGTTATTAATTTTAAAAACAGTTTTTGCTGCATCACATTTTCATGGAAACCATGATACATTTTTTCAGTATTCTTTGATGAACAGAAAGTTTAAAAGAACAGTATTATTTAAAAATATATATATTTTGTAACATTATATCACTTTTGATCATTTTAAAGCATCCTTGATTAATAAAACCTTAATTTCTTTTTTAGTCTTCCTTATCCCAAACTTTTGAATGGTAACATTCAAAGATTTCCACAAAAATATTAAGGAGCAAAATTATTTTTAAATTGTAATAATATTTCATAATTTTGCTGTTTTTACTGGAATTTTGATCAAATAAATTAAGCCTTGGTGAGCATAAGAGACTTAAACTATATATAGGAGCTGGCTGTGGATGTGATTTGCCATGGTTTTAATATTTAGGTTCTTATCTTTAATTACAGGGAGTGTCAGATAAAAGCACATTGCTGTGCTCTGTTGGGCAAGCAAAAGAAGGGAATCTTTCCGCTCCAATTACCTTAAAGAATAAAGTGATGAAGCTGTCAAAGTGACTTTAAATTGACAAAGTGAACTTCAACTAAAACGTGCCCAACGCTTTTCACGTTGCTTTTCAGGCATGGCGAGACGAAAACTGTATCAGTGGTGATACACTGTCTGAACACGCTCTCAAAAACAAGCAGATATTTCAGAGTCACTCATACATATAAATACACACTCTCAGACAAACATCTCTTTAAAAAAAAAAAAAGAAATAAAAAAGTATCAAGGACCATTATTTGTGGAGTTGGAACCTGCAACCTTTCGGTAAACAGTCCAGTGATCAAAGTGACTTTAAAAGACAAAGTGAAATTCAACTAAAATGTATCCTTGCATTTTATGTTGCTTTTCAGACACTGTAAGACATGCAGATATATTTCACTCACTCATACACATAAATACAAAAAAGCACATCTTTGTGGGGTTTGAACCTGCAACCTTCTGGTAACCAGCCCAAATCTTTAACCACAAGACTACAATTTGAACACGTTCCCTAAGAGCAAAAGCAGGCAATATTAATGCAATAAAGTCACTTGGTTGCTTTTATTATGCTGTGTTTATAACAAAATCAAACGGTGCTTTAGTTTAATAAACAAAGCTCGCGGGGGACATGCAGCTAGCCATGGGAAGCAGGTGGGGTTTGCTGATACAGCAAGTCTGTTTGATGGGAGTGAGATGTCAGACTGCAGCTAGTCTGCCGATCCATCCACAAACCAATTATGAATGACCTGAGTCTACACTGGCAAGCGCATCTAAGACTAATGTTTATATTCAGCATTTTGTGGATGCAACCATCTTTGAAGTGTTACAAGCTCTTGGTGCATAAAGAAGATCTGTAAAGTTGCAAAGACTGAAGTCTCAAATCCAAAGAGCTTTAAACCGCATAAACACATTTCATTACACCAAATACACAAAATAATGTTCTTTTTAGCAACATCATAAGATAATGTCTAATCTTTCATATATGGAGAACAGTTTAGGACCATGATTGTGGTTGGTCTTGATTGAACGTGATTACCTTGATCTCAGAGACTTTGGCTACATCAACACAACAGCAGAATATGTCTGTTTGGAGAGCCAAACAGTTCTCTAAACAGTTCATTATAAAAGAGAGTGCCAAGTGACATCATTGACACACAAGACAACATATCGTAGAGGAGGAATGCAGCAGGACTGCACTGAAATGTTGAACAATTTAGAAAACAAATTCTATGTACTATGCAATAAGGCTGTGCAATTAATCACATGCGATTGTCATGCGCATCTCGTCAGTAAAGCCGGTCCCGTGATTAGTAGTAAATCGCCATCACCTGCTTTCAGATGGAGCGGCATTCACTACACAGAGCCGTAGTTCACTGACAATTAGGCAATATCGCGTTCATAATCACAGATGAATCGCATTCGATTATGAACATGATATCGCCTAGCTTGTCAGTGAACTATGGCTTTGTGTATTAAATGGCGCTCCATCTGAAAGCAGGTGATGGCGATTTACTACTAATCACGGGACCGGCTTTACTGACGAGATGCGCATGGCAATCGCATGTGATTAATTGCACAGCCCTACTATGCAATATAAGTACTATGCAATATGAAGTAATTTCACAGACATAACTCAAAGCTATCACTAGTTAGGCCCCAAAATATGCCCTACACACAACCACGTGAACAAAAATGCTAATGCAAACTTTCCTTCACGAATCACTGTGTTAAGAAATGTGTCAAACATAGCATGCATAAGTTAAAATCCATAGTTGTCTTTGGTTTATTCTGTCATTTTCTCAGAGAAAAGTAGTTATAGCTAGCGTTACCTGAAAAATACACTCCTGTTCAGGAGTTGGGGGTAAGTAAGATTCACTGATTCTAAATCTTTATTTAGTAAATAGTATTCTTTTGAACTTTCTATTCATCAAAGAATCCTGAAACGGTTTCCACAAAATTCAACATTGATAACAAGAAATGTTTCTTGAGCAGCAAATCAGCATATTGGAATGATTTCTGAAGGATCATGTGACACTGAAGACTGGAGTAATGATGCTGAAAATTCAGCTTTGCATCACAGGAATAAATTACATTTTAAAAATATATAAAAATAGAAAACAGTTATTTTAAATTGTGATAATATTTCACAGTATTACTGCATTTTAGATCAAATAAATGCAGTCTTGGTGAGCATAAGAGACTTGAACCTAATATCTTACAGACCCCAGACTTTTGAACGGTAGGATATATCCAATTTAATGACAGCTGAGAGTAAATTTGTCACCCCCTGGAATATTGAGAATTGTTACGGTTACCGTAACAAACAATGAATGCTTACAATGATCATTCAAGCATTCGTAAATTATGTTTCTGGCCTGAAAGAAAGGGGCTAACACCAGTTACCTGTCCATACAGGTATTATTAAAACAACCTCTTGTTTTACACACAGGACAATGTTAAAGTCTAATCAGCTAGTAAATTCCCAGATAATGACTATATGAATATAGCCTTTGAGTCTTCTTCTGACAGCCATTATAAGTTGAAAAGTGGAGCAGAATGTGGCAATAATTCTCCACAACAACAAAAGACACTCCTCAGGCTTTACTCAGAATTATCGTTACTAATTACTGAGGATAATTTACGCTAGGATTTGGCTCAAGCCTGAGTGTATTAGAAGACAAAGCAGCTCAAATTGGGGTTGTGGCGTATTATTCTCTTTTTCTTAAATGCTGTTCTTTTTCCATTCTCCATTTTCAGAGTAAGAGAGAAATTTGGATCTAATTTTCCTGTCAATTAGATGCTGACTGGGAAATGAATGGCGATGGCCACGAGTGAAGCGATATTAGATCTCGAGATGGGATTAAGTTTTTGATAGGCACCAAGTGCTTACGCCACCTCAACTTAATGAAAAAGACATTTCAGGAACAATCCCCAGAACAATCCCCAGGAAGAGAATAATAAGGGAGTTCAATATAAGCTGAAATTCACCAGACAAAGATGTCCATCAGCATGTGCATGGGTCTTGTGGCGGTGCTTTACAGGGGATGAATTTAAAGACGCAACCTTTCCAAAAGGTTTATCAGCTAAAGCCCAGCAGACTGTCTTGTATATACTGTATATGTAAAGAAAAAAAATACAGAAAACCATTTAACCTCACTATATATAATAGACTTAAATGTTTTTGAAAGAAGTACCTTATGCTCACCAAGCCTGCATTTATATATTTATATATAATAGTGTGTGTGTGTGTTATATATATATATATATATATATATATATATATAAAAACTTTTTAAAATGTACAAAATTTGGAACTGTAGTATATAAATATTTTTATTTAAATGTCACTCATTACAAAAAGAATAAAATGGTGTATATATACTGCCTTGCCTTCATTTTTTTTTCACATTTTGTTAAGTTGCTGCCTTATGTTAAACTGCTTTAAATTACTTTTTTTCCATATCAATCTACACTCCATACACCATAATGGTAAAGCAAAAAAATGGTTTTTAACATCTTTGTAAATTTATTAAAAATAAAAAACTTAAATGATTCCATTGCATAAGTACTCATACCCTTATCTGGGACAGTTGAAATTTAGCTCAGGAGTATTCATATTGCTTGTAGATGTACACCTGCAGAGTACCATCCCAAAAGTAAAGTGTGCTGGTAGCAGCCTCATGCTGTGGTGCTGTTTTTCAGCGGTAGGGACTGAGGGACTCATCAGAGTAGAAGAAAAGCTCAATGCACCAAAATATTGAGATAGCCTTAATGAAAACCCAGTCCAGAGCATTCAGAACCTCAGACTGAGCAGAAGGTTCACAGTCCAACAGGACAATGACCCTAAGCACACAGAAAGAGTCAATTATAGACAACTCTGTGAATGTCCTTGAGTGGCCCAGCCAGAGCCTGAGCTTGAACCCAGTCAAATATTTCTGGAGAAACCTGAAAATGTGCATCTGCCCCCATTCAAGCTGACAAAGCTTGCGAGGTGAAGAGGAGAGGCGAAGAATGGCAGATAATTGCCAAATGCTGATGAGAAAAGCTTGTCGCATTAAACAAAAAAGACGTGAGACTGTAAAGGTGCTTCAGCTAAATATTTAATTAAGAGTATGAATACTTATGCAATTAACTTATTTCAGTTTTTTTTATTTTAATACATTTACGAAGTTGCAACAATTCTGTTTTTGCTTTGTCAGTATGGTGTATGGAGTATAGATTGATGTCGAAAAAAAGTAATTTAAAGCAGTTTAACATAAGGCAGCAACATAAAACGTGAAAAAAAAATGAAGGGGTATGAATACTTTCGCAAGGCACTGTATGTATAATTTAGCAACACATTGTCAAACGAACCAGTAATGATGCTGATTTAAGTTTCACAAAACCTTATTTCAAGACAGTCAGCACTGAAAAGGACAATAACTTTTCGGTTCAGTCAATGAGTCAGACGTTGAACCAGTATCTGTTCTGACGGATTCAGTGAAGTTAATTTATTGACAATTCATTAGACTGATTCAATGTGGTATCAATCAGTATCAATAATTTGTCTTTTGAGCAAATGACAAATGCCATTTACTAATGAATCATAATACAATGGTCACACTTGTTATTTTTGATTCACTAAAAAGAATCAATTCATATGAGCCATTTGCACATTAATCAGACTTCACTTGACATGCTATATCCTTGTTCTTTGTGAAAACACCTCAAAAAAAGATGCGTTTCTTACCATTATTTTGTAAATTACTGTATTTTAATTTTCAGCACATTCAATTCAGCCTGCAAACTCTCATTCAAACTTGAGTGCTGCTGTAGATTCAGCAGTGTTGGTGTCGACTGAGCTCCAGTACTGAAAAAAGGTGCAAGAAACTGCTATATAGAGAGTTTTCATGTTTTCCTAATTGACTGAATTTTAGTTTGCAAACTTTTAAAGTTTGAAAACCAAACTTTTTTTTATTTCCAAGGCGTCCAAGCAGTTGACAGCAATCTCTCTCTCTCTCTCTCTCAGTGCTCTGTGTAACGTTTGCCCTTAAATGCAACAAAGCAACCAGTCACATCACAGCAACGGCATCTTTTGGCGCCTTCACTGAAACACACTGAGAATACTGATAAAACCTTGGAAATCTTGGAAGCGCAGCAATTAGAAACAACAACCTTAATCTGACAAAAAATAGAGGGAGAGTGGGAGACAAAGGGCAAAACAGTGACAAAAACGAAGAAGAGAAAGACAGGTAGAGAGATGCGTTGGAGAGATTCTTGGTTTCCATCCTTCCCCGTCACTACTCTCCCGAGTCCCTAATGAATAACTCTCTCTGATACACTCTTTAATGCATGTTTAAGGCTTTGCCGTGGACGGCTGGCACAGCACTGATAAGGCCGAAAGCGTTATCCACTTCGACAGGCTGACTCGTCCTCGCCGGCCTCCTGCCTAAAGCATCTCTGCCCAGATCATCCGCTGCCACACTGTGATGACGACTGCTAAGGCAGCACTGATAAAGTACAATCGAAGATGTCACAAGCCACGGGGTGGACAGATGGAGGGTATACAGGACTGGGAGGAATGAAAGAGGAAGTTGTTACCTTATACCATATTTCAAAACAGACAACATGATGTTTGCAGGTGGTGATTTTTCTACTGATGTCTTTGTGTTTAGCACCAAGTCAGTGGTCTGAAGCTGTCAAGCTCTTTTGGGCTCAGTGAACACCAGGAGTTTGAACGAGAGACATTGGGTCAGAGCACAAAGCATGCCACACAGGTTAACAGAGCTCTCACGTAACCCCGAGAGCTCAGGATGAAAAAACACACATGGGGAAAGTCAGAGAATGAAAGAGCCTGTGGGAAATAAACTGGTGTGGAGTTTACAGTCTAACAAAAAGCCTAGAAAGATGAAGTAAAAAAGGATAATAAAAAGTGAAACCATCAAAATGGTTACAGCACATTAGTATTTTGGACTTAACAAATTGTTAAAAAAATATTTGCTTTTGTATTCCACAAATAACAGGAAAAGAGCTTACATTTTTGTAAAAACATCAGGCTGACTAGCACATTTCAGGACTGATGTTATATAGAGCACGTCTGACTTCCTACTAGGGGTCAATGCAAGTACCCTCCCCTTCCCCCAGCTTCAAAAATAACTGCCCTCTGATTATGCCCAATTTCTGACCAAAATGTCAGAAAATGGGCAGGGCGACGTCTCAGGAACACAAATCATCCATCAAACGGACAGCTCTGCCACACAGGCTATTATCATTCATTCAGCAGGGCTGCTAATAGTGAATCACATTCAAATTCATAAATAAAATTAACTTGTGTCACGTATTTTGATCTGAAACTATTTCAGTAGTATGCAATGTAAAAAACATAAGTAATTTTAATGGGAAAAGGAATTTGGAAACTTTAAGTTACCTTATCATATATGGTAAAATGTATTTGATTTTATATTAAAAATATATAGTTCATAGTTAATGTAATGTAAAAGAATCATGACTCACAACATTACACTTATTCAGCTTATTTTCTTCCATGTAACACAAACGTTTTAATAATGTACTGATCCCTCTTTTCCATGAACTTACAATTAATGGAAACTTTAACCTAGCGCTGGGCGGTATACCGGTAATTTTGAAAAATACCGTGATATAAATTTTTGGTCATACCGCCCAGCACCACTTTAACCTTCAAAAAGGACAAAAAATTATATAGGTTACAAAGGTTGAGCATACAACTTGTGCACTGTATTCCAAGTCTTCTGAAGTGATGCGTTAATCACTGTTTGACAAAATTTAAGTCTTTGACTGTTCCACAAAAGAAAGTAAGTCATGGTTTGGAATGACATGAGTGAATGAAGATAGAATTGTGATTTTGGGAGAACTATTCCTTTAAATTGGCATGTTTCTATAATTACTTAAGACTTAAATGATAGTAAATGTAACAATGTACACAGCATTAATAATATATAATGTACACAGTATGGCTGCACAATATTATAAAAAAAGGATGAGATTTTTCTTTTCTTTTTCTGAGATATACAGTATATTGCAATAAGAAAAAATACAGGATTTTTACCAGACGACTTAAATAGCTTTATTTGAAAAGAAGCAATCATTCTAGAATGATTCGGGTGATTTTGTTGGGCATGGCATTTGCACAAACCTTTTTTTTTAATGATTTTTTACTCTGAAGATTTTTTTTTTTTAATGTATGAAACCCTTTTAGGGCTGAACGATTTGGGAAAAACTTAAAAAATGTAGGTGTTCATTATAGCACATACATTTACTTAAATTGCAACCTACTGTATTTAACAATCGTACTAAGCCATATCGCGATATTGATTTTATTTCAATATATCGTGCAGCCCTAGTCACATCAAATCCCATAATGTCTAAAAGTTCAGGCAACAGCTGCCCACTAATACTTCTATATACAGTATACTTCTAGAATTTATAAATTGCAGTGCATTGAAAACACCCTGCTCGTCCACTTTTTCTGTTTCCCATGGAGAAAAGGTACGCATATCAATGCACTTGTTACAAATGGCCTACAAATCTCTTGAATATTAAATAAAATGTACAAGGGAAATGGAATTACACCTGCAGACCTGGATCTGACATGAGTGGAGACTGGAGGGGGCCCAGGGCCTGCTAAATATTCATGGATCTTTTTTGTTTAGTTATCTTTTAAAGCCTTATTTTGCATTTTAAAACGCAACGTGAAAGAACGGACCACACAAGCATGCCCTGTTGGAGAAGAGAGTGTGGGGTTTTCAGAGCTAGGCCAACCATTTGAGTTGCTCAATATTCAGAATTATTTTTTTTTATAAGCAATGCATGTGGAATGACTCTGGGTCTAATGTTGATATATCACAGCCTCTCAGCGGCTGGGGCACTGCGTCTGTCTGGATGGCATGGAGAATCATTTTGGTAATGCTTCTCAAGCACAATACAAATCATTTTGCAAATCCCCTACACTGGGCCTTAAACACAGCTCGCTGTCGCTCCAGTCAGGCATAGGAGCGACGGCTGTGCACATGTGCGACGGACTCATGCTCTTTTGTGCTTTTACCCAGTCTTCCATTTCTGTTAAGCACAAACACGATTGCAAAAATAGTGATTGTTTTTCCAAGAAGCCTGGATAATTACTGCCCCCACATCTGCTTTTTTCAGACAAATTGGAATTTCTGCACAATTTTTTTCTGTTACACTAACAGATACTGGCAGTCTTGTTGGACTTACACTGACACCTAATGGTGTGGATGTCACATTATGTTAAAAGCAACATTTTGTTTTAGATACATATGCTATTGTAGAAATGCATTATCAGCAGTCAGCCATGATTAATATATTCTGTGAGGAAACGTGTCCAGTAACACAGGGATTACAGAGATAAAGCAATTTTTTTGTGACCTCAAAATGGCGGCCTCCGCAAGGTGACCCAATCAGTGTAGAATAATCAGCCTTTACTAGGTTACAGATACAACTTCAACTTGATTCTATGCATATTTTTACTACTGATTTCTTCATATACTAAACCTAACGAGGAATAAAAATGCAAAAATTTGTGTTACCCAGATTTTGACAAACTAAATGTAATCACTTTTCAGCGGGAAATTGTAAAATCTGTGGCCAGGGCCCTATTAAATCTGTTTTATTTATCTCTCAAATTCCTTTTTTTTCAGTTTTAATTTTTCTAGCTTCTGATTTAATGGTTTAATTTAATTTTAGTAAACAAAAACTGTCTAATTAATTGCAATCATGAAACTTATACAATTTAAGAACATTTTATTAAAAGTCTGACAAAAAAAAAATGGCCCTATGAAATCAGTTTTATTTTTTCCAAAATTTTATTTAATTTTTCCAAAATTTTTCTTGGGAGTTTTCCTTTTACATTTTTCTGGATTTTGTTTACAAACAAAATCGATTTCATTACATTTTCATCAAATAAAATATATCTATACTCAATCGGATTCTTTAAACTTTAACAATTTAATCATTTATTTTTATCCAAAACTTGTCAAATTCTGCACTGTATTGTAAATTCCATTTTTATGGCTCCTTCTATGATTCCGCACACATTTTCTTCCGCATATGGAAATCATATGACCCTATAGTTGTGCCATAGTGCTCATGATGGGAACGTGAGTCCGACTCAATCTTTTCCTCCATTCCCCTTCTGCCAATAATTTCCTCTCCTTTGCTTCTTGTGTCCCTTCCAATAACTATGGAAGCCCGTTTCCGCCACAGAATAAAAAATAAAAAAAAGGTAATTGCGACTTTTTATCTCACAATTCTGACTTTTTTTCACAGAATTGTGAGATATAAACTCGCAATTGTGAGTTATAAAGTCAGAATTGTGAGATATATAGTCAGAATTATGACTTTGTTTCACAGAATTGCATGATATAAACTCACAATTGCGAGTTATAAAGTCAGAATTGTGAGATATATAGTCAGAAAGTCAGAATTGTGAGTTTATATCTCGCAGTTCTGACTTTATTTCTCAGAATTGCGACTTTATGTCATGCATGAGTTTGTATCATGCAATTCTGAGAAAAAAAGTCAGAATTGTGAGATAAAAAGTCGCAATTACCTCTTTTATTTTTTATTCAGTGGCGGAAACGGGCTTCCATAAATAACAGTGGTCACAAATGTAAAAAAAAAAAAATAAAAAAAATAAAAAAAAGTACAACTACCTCCTGATGCTCTGGAGACATCATCATCTCGAGGAGATTAATTTGCATTGAGCCATGATGTATTTAGAATTAGAATCTTGCTGAGTCTTGCAGACTCATTATGAAAATGTATATATGCAGGTTGGCACACTGAAACCGTGTTCCCAATCTGAGAGATCAATGCTACGGGAGAGCAGTCCATAATGATAGGGTAAGGGAAAAAAGTTAGCGAGAACGAGAAGAGAGAGAAATAGCGAATAGGGGAAAGAATGAGAGAGGCAGAGCAGCATGACGCGCTTTTCCTATCTATGGATGACTACACGTATGCATCATTATGCTTCTGAGCTTTTAGAATTAAACTGCCTTCATCAAACACTCAGCAGGGTGGCCCTCCTCGCACTGTTCACCCCAGCGAGAGGGAGGCTTCAAGACTTCAAACATTTCAGTTGTTTCCGAACATAAACTCTTTCAAGCCTTTTGCCCCAGTGCCAGTCGGAACAGTAATGAGTCGAGCCGCAGTTTGAGAGGTGAAGGCAGAAGGGATCACACTGCTCTTCAGCTCCAGCTGCTAGAGTCAGGATGGAGCTATCATGGGCCCAGACACTATTCCTGCGGCAGATATTACAAGAAATGTTCTACCACAGATATGAGGAATAGAGACAGCAGAGGACCCTGTGAGTCCAACGGCGAAACAGTAGCAGAATTAGAGCTGTATTATATATCAGTGACCAAATCCATATTAGCCAACACTGCTGTTTATTTTTAGGTAACAGTCTGATTAGGCCGATACTGTAAGCAGCTCATCAGTGCTCTATGTTTTCTATAATATTCAAACAGTGTACTTTGTTTATCAGTTTCAAATGTATTAAATAGGCATTTTCTTTGCAGCATACACATTCTATATTATAGCAATTATGCTCACCATAAAATAACTGCTATTGTTATCATAACAACAAACAAGCATTAAACTAGACACAGTTTTGTATCTAATTATACCTAATTGCTGACATTATTATAATAACTTAAATATAAAAAAATATTAAAGTATTAATAAGAATTGTTATACATAAAAATATACTAGTCAGTCTATAAGTGAAACATATATGCATTACCTTTTTTTAAGTAATTAATACATTTATTTAGAATGGACACACTAAACTGATCAAAAGTAACGGAAAAGTCCATTTTGAACTTTCTATTCATCAAATAATTCTGAAAGAAATGTATTCAAGTTTCTACAAAAAAATATTAAGAATGTTTTCAACATTAATAGTTAATTGATAATAAGAAGAAACATTCTTATTATTAACAATTAACAATTAATGTTGAAAACATTCTTAATTTTTTTAATTCTATTTATTATAGCTCAGCATATAGAATGATTTCTGAGGGATCATGTGACACTAAAGACTACACCCTAAAAAATGCTGGGTTAAATACAACCCAGTGCTGGGTAAAATAGGGACAAACCCAGCAATTGGGCTGTTTTGACCCAGCGGTTGGGTTAAATGTTTAACCCAACCTTCTGGGTAGTAACCCAACCGCTGGGTCAAAACAACCCAATAGCTGGGTTTGTCCCTTTTTAACCCAGCATTTTTTAGAGTGTAGAGTAGACTGATGGAAAATTCAGCTTTGCATCACAGGTATAAATACAATTTTAAAATATATTAAAACAAAAACAGTTGTAAATTGTAATTTATTATATTAAAAAAATACTGTATTTTTACTGTATTTATCATGAAATAAATTAAACCTAAATTATAGCTTAACCTGAAAGCAAAAAACAGAAACATACAATATTACCTATATTATATTTTGTCACAACTACAATGGCTAGAAATATTGTTAGGAGTCTCTAGGTAACACTGGAAGGGATGTGAACCTATTGTCCATATTCAAATTTATGCCCATGGCTACAGAAGTTGGAAAAGACTAAGAAAATCTATCATCCATAAGCAAAAGCACCTCTTATGCATGAAAACCAAACAGAGCATGATATCTAGACAAAAATAACTTACACAGATATTCATTTGACTCATTCTTTGGGAGTGATTCAACATAGCCTACGGGATTTAGATTTAAGAGCAGCTGCTAAAGTAAGCAAACCAAACAAGTGTTGGACACAGCCATGTACTCAAACGAGAAGCCTATTTTGAGTTATATTGATTTTTTAAATATAAGAAAACTTGCACATCTCTGGAATTTAAAAAGCTGCATTAAGATGAACAAAAGATTACACTGAACTACTGGTTGACTGAATGTGATATCTAGACCAGGGGTTGTTAGACTGGGGTCCAGGGCCACTCAGGGGGCCGCAAGAAAGTGCTGGAGGGTTCGTGGAAAAGTTTAGACAAAAGCAGTGTATAAAAACGTAAAAATAAATAAATAATAAATAAGAATTAATCTAAATAAACAAATACATTTTATTAAAATACATTGATTTAAATAAATAACAACTAAAACAAAAAGTACCGATTAAAATGATTAAATAACATTTAATTTAGATAAATAAATAATTATTAAGCAAACAAATTATTAAAATTAATTAATTCATTAATAAAAGTATATAAATTTGATTTAAATAAATAATACATCTAACAGCAGTACCTTTGTACATTTTTTACATGTAACAGTAAAGTGCTATTAAACAGTAGGTAGGTAGACAAAAACACAATGCAGCGTATCAAAACTAAATATTTAGCTAATAATATTTACACATATTTATAATCATTTTCAAAGTATTAATTATTGCCTATACATAGAATTATATAGCTTTTAGATTTTAGAACAGACGTTCCTCGCATGAGATTGATCGTATGGCAGTGAGTATCTAAAATATTGAAATATTGAATACTGGCATCTAAGATATTGAAAACCCAACTAGACAACAGGGTTGAAAATAAATAAGATATGAGCATTTAATACCTACATACATTTTTGAAACCAAATTAACACAATATATTCACACACTTATATTATTTAGGCAGGCAGGCTTATTGGTGAATCCCATAATATCTTAAAATATCATTATTCAGCCATGTTGATATATTATATCCACACAAAACCTAAAAATAAAGAAGGGAATTTTGCACCCAAATCCTCAAAATGCCAGGAATAAAATCAGAAAACAGTACGTAAAAAGAAACCTCATACCTGACCCCGAGTGTAAACAAGTAAAGGACAAAATAAGAAAAAATTAATTGGCAAGCCATCTTTAAACGCTATAAAGAAGAGTCCACCTCAGGCCGACTCAAAGGGGAAGTAAAGGCAAACAAAGACTCTGCAACTCAAGCAGCTCAAAACTGCTTAATCCATCTTTTCCTACATTTTCACATTAGCCAAGCCAAGATACGAGACACATAAAATTTGGCTGTGATGATGAACGAGTAGCTGGGCTTGGGAAAAAAAATATTCTACACCCCCTACCAACTCTCCAATATTCCTCCCTTGCTTGTAGAGGGCAGAGTAAACCTTAAGAGATATATTAAGACCAAATGACAGGGAGTCAAAATACTGCCCTTCTCAGCACCCGAAGAGCACCGGGCAGGAAAGAGAGGGAGGAAAAGACAAAAGGAGGAAGAGGAAATATGAAGAAATTAGTTTAAAAATGCAGGAGGGGAAAGCAGAAAGTTGCTGCTTTCATCACTTTGCCTGATTTGTGCTCAATATGATCAGTCTCCTGCTTCTCTGCTGCAGGGGTGAGGAAAAGGTCAAATACACATCATATTTTCTCAGGAGAGAAAGAGGGCAAGAGAAAGAGA
>NW_015547662.1:1234932-1249932 GCF_001515605.1 Sinocyclocheilus anshuiensis | reverse complement strand
TATATATATATATATATATATATATATATATATATATATATATATATATATATATATATATATATATATATATATATATATATATATATATATATATATATATATATATATATATATATATATATATATATATATATATATATATATATATATATATATATATATATATATATATATATATATATATATATATATATATATATATATATATATATATATATATATATATATATATATATATATATATATATATATATATATATATATATATATATATATATATATATATATATATATATATATATATATATATATATATATATATATATATATATATATATATATATATATATATATATATATATATATATATATATATATATATATATATATATATATATATATATATATATATATATATATATATATATATATATATATATATATATATATATATATATATATATATATATATATATATATATATATATATATATATATATATATATATATATATATATATATATATATATATATATATATATATATATATATATATATATATATATATATATATATATATATATATATATATATATATATATATATATATATATATATATATATATATATATATATATATATATATATATATATATATATATATATATATATATATATATATATATATATATATATATATATATATATATATATATATATATATATATATATATATATATATATATATATATATATATATATATATATATATATATATATATATATATATATATATATATATATATATATATATATATATATATATATATATATATATATATATATATATATATATATATATATATATATATATATATATATATATATATATATATATATATATATATATATATATATATATATATATATATATATATATATATATATATATATATATATATATATATATATATATATATATATATATATATATATATATATATATATATATATATATATATATATATATATATATATATATATATATATATATATATATATATATATATATATATATATATATATATATATATATATATATATATATATATATATATATATATATATATATATATATATATATATATATATATATATATATATATATATATATATATATATATATATATATATATATATATATATATATATATATATATATATATATATATATATATATATATATATATATATATATATATATATATATATATATATATATATATATATATATATATATATATATATATATATATATATATATATATATATATATATATATATATATATATATATATATATATATATATATATATATATATATATATATATATATATATATATATATATATATATATATATATATATATATATATATATATATATATATATATATATATATATATATATATATATATATATATATATATATATATATATATATATATATATATATATATATATATATATATATATATATATATATATATATATATATATATATATATATATATATATATATATATATATATATATATATATATATATATATATATATATATATATATATATATATATATATATATATATATATATATATATATATATATATATATATATATATATATATATATATATATATATATATATATATATATATATATATATATATATATATATATATATATATATATATATATATATATATATATATATATATATATATATATATATATATATATATATATATATATATATATATATATATATATATATATATATATATATATATATATATATATATATATATATATATATATATATATATATATATATATATATATATATATATATATATATATATATATATATATATATATATATATATATATATATATATATATATATATATATATATATATATATATATATATATATATATATATATATATATATATATATATATATATATATATATATATATATATATATATATATATATATATATATATATATATATATATATATATATATATATATATATATATATATATATATATACACATATATATACATAAACGTCTACTTGTGTTTAACGCTCGAATAGAATTATTAATTTAATATTCCACAGAATTATTGATCAATATAAGGCCACAACGGACACGCGCACTCGGCTGCGTTCACAATCCTAACGGAACGGACAACTGCGAGGATAAAACGCAAGGGACATTCTGCTAGAACATTAATGCAAAAATATATTAATATTAGAACAGCATTTAGTTCTTCCTATGCAGCTTTAAAAATAGCCGTCTCTGGGTCACGTATATGCCAACATCATTTAACTGCGCGGCTGGTAGCCTTATACAGATACTCGAGTTGGACACGGACACTGTAGGACTTTTCCAGAATTTAACATTCCTGGGAGCTGTGAAAGGCAGCTTCAATATAGCATCAGTACCTCCTTTTTCTTCTGTCCTCCTCCAGACTGAAGACATAGCAGCAGAATCAACAATATAGATGCAAACGGCAGGTTGAATTGGAATCCCTTGAATACCACCGCCATGATGGAAGATGCTCTTATCGCATCAGTACTGCTGAGCGCTTTGATTGGCTACAATCGCCCCAATCAGAGGCCATACAATCGCTTTGTGGGACTTGTAGTTTTTAGCTAGATTTTAAAATGCATTAAAATAACAAGGGGAATACCATGTAAAATCCTTCAAAATGATTCAGGAGTAACTTTATTAGTCTTTTCGAATTATATAAGTTTTATTTTCTTGTAAACATGTTTTAGAAATATAGTTTTAGAAATAGTTTTGTCACAGCCTTAGCAGTAATTGAGGAAGATGCACACGTTTAGGCTATATGTAGCCTTGCTGTATCTCCAGTTCCTGCCAATGGGGGGCAAACCCAAAAGCGGTTTTCTATTATAGAATGATATTGAACATGGAGCATGCATGACATGGCAAAAATGTGAAATTAAAGCATGTGACATGCTTATGTAATGTTCTTAAGTGTTAAATAAAGTGTTTTTTATAATATTACAATGCATTATTATTATTATTATTATTATTATTCATTAATTGTGAAGAACATACAAGAACATTGTAGAAGATGTATTATGCACTTTATTAGTCTTTTCGAATTATATAAGTTTTATTTTCTTGTAAACATGTTTTAGAAATATAGTTTTAGAAATAGTTTTGTCACAGCCTTAGCAGTAATTGAGGAAGATGCACACGTTTAGGCTATATGTAGCCTTGCTGTATCTCCAGTTCCTGCCAATGGGGGGCAAACCCAAAAGCGGTTTTCTATTATAGAATGATATTGAACATGGAGCATGCATGACATGGCAAAAATGTGAAATTAAAGCATGTGACATGCTTATGTAATGTTCTTAAGTGTTAAATAAAGTGTTTGTTATAATATTACAATGCATTATTATTATTATTATTATTATTAATTCATTGTGAAGAACATACAAGAACATTGTAGAAGATGTATTATGCTTAGCATTATGCTATTTAGTGTGTATTATGTTCCCTGTTTCTTTGTCATAATACATCTTTTAGTTGTTTTACTCAAGTAGCAGCTGAGGGGTCACTAGGGTAATAGAAAGCACTAAAAGGCAGAGCGCAGCTATTTACAGCTTCTCACATTTGATTGTGAGAGAAAATAATGTCCTTTAACACAAACTGCTGAAACATTAAATGCCATACTACAGTACACTTGCATGCTCTGATGCTTGCATGTATGTATACGAATAAATATATGAATATGTATGTATATGAATAAAAAAGATTCATGTTCCATTGCTATTTAAAAAAGGAAACATTAGCCTCTCGTCTAATCATTTTAAAAGGACGTATTACTGTATATCTCAAGATGGCATAAATAACTCATCAGCCATATTAAGTTATTCTTTTATCATTTTTTATTAGCTCACGTACAAGCTAAGTGCATGGTTGGTCTGTTCCATTTCCCCCTAAGAACCTGACTCACTCATACCACTGTAGCAAATGATGTCTTTCATTTGGCCATCATGCATAGCTATGCAGAACGAATGTAAGGTCAGACAGGATAAACACAGATCTCAATCACCACACAGATGCATGTGGCAAATGTCAGACTGTCGTTTTTAATGCCTTCACTCATTTTATTCTGTAATCAAATGGTTTAGATTCTCTTTCATCCCTTAAAACAGTCTGCAAGTGGTCTTGTTTTGTGAAAGATGACATGTCTGACTTAGATTTAACAGGCTGTCTATTACAAACACATGAGAGCATGTTTTGCAGGTGTTCAATATGAATATGTTTTCTAAGCTTACCTTAAAGGAATAATTGACCCAAAAATGAAAATGTACTCACCCTCAGGCCATACAAGATATATGAGTTTGTTTCTTCATCAGAACAGATTTGGAGAAATGTAGCATTACATCACTTGCTCACCAATAGATCCTCTGCAGTGAATGGGTGCCGTCAGAATGAGAGTTCAATCAGCTGATAAAAACATTACAATAATCCACAAGCAATTCACACGACTCCAGTCCATCAATTAACATATTGTCAAGTAAACAGATGTTTGTTTGTAATAAACAAATCCATCAAGACATTTTAACTTTAAAACATTGCTTATGGTCAAAAAAGCATCCATAATGCATAATATCACTTCCTCCAGTGAAAAAGTCCCTATTGTCATCTCACATCTAAATCCACATATGTGTTTAGATCTGCCTTGGACTGTTTTTGCTCGTAAACGATCCTTGTTTTGCGCATATTTCTCTCCTTGTTCAGACGAAATGACTTTTGCACTGGAGAAAGCAATTTTATGGATGGATGAAGTTTAAAATGTCTTAACGACGAATTACAAAGACACAGCTTTTCGGTTCACAAAACATTAGGTGATGAACTAGAATAGTGTGGATTACTTGTGGATTATTGTGATGTTTTTATCAACTATTTGGACTCTCATTCTGACGGCACCCATTCACTGCAGAGGACCCATGGTGAGCAAGTGATGTAATGCTAAATTTCTCCAAATCTGTTCTCATGAAGAAACAGCCTCATGAGTAAATTTTCAGCAAATTAAAATTTTTAGGTGAACTTTACCTTTAATAATCTCTCTCACACACAGACACGCAAGTGGCGAGACAGTCAGCCTTTGCTGAACGCGACATACATTTAGTTGAACCTCATCCAGGAATAACAGGCCAAAATTTGCAAGACAGAGGATGATGTATGATTTCCATTTATCTAGGACACAATATTTAAACCTACATATTCTCTGCGTGTGTGTCTCTCTCAGCCTCCCCAGACTGTATGTGACTATCTCTCTCACACAGACACGCACGGATGCTCGAACACACACGATTGCTGTTGAGCTGTTCCACTTGAAATCTGTCTCACTGTCGTTTCAGCTCACTTTACGGTGAGCTGTTAATTTGGGTCCTAGACTGGGAATTGACGTCACCAGAGCTGGGGCTGGCACAATGTACCCAGCTGAGGTCAGGTGCGCATGTAAAATCCATGCCAAGGAATGATTAATTGCGGAGTGGCACAATGAAAAAAAGATATTCAGTGCAAGCCCTGCCTTTGGAAGAATGATTTCAGCTGTAATACTGTCGTGTAGGTTATATTTAGAGCAATTTTTAATGTCATTTTCATGTTTCTTATTTCAAGCTACATAACTAATAATGTGTGAATTAATTGTCACATTTTATTTATTTATTTATGTGTTAAATGTACAGTAAAAAATTGTCTGCTGTGGTCAGGATGTCATTGTATGTACATTTCCTGACTGCATATGACATTACATAATATAATGTTAATAGACCAACCTATTTGATCTCTCTCTCTCTCTACACACACACATACAATTATAACTTAATACATACAATTTTTCTGGAAAACATGTTTTATTGTCTTTTTAAAAAAAAATCTGTTTTTCAGTATTGTAAGGTAACTTACAGTTAACCAACGATCTGCAGTAGCATTGCTTACATTATTTACTAACAATTTAGAGTGAATATACTGGATTGAAATGTTCACACTGGAAATTGTTTAAGAGGACAAGTCAACAGTATGCACTTAAGATGCAACACACACGCATGCGAATTAAAACTTAAATAGCATTGCGGATCAGCTGAGCATGCGGGCAAGAGTCTCTCTCTCTCTCTCTCTCTCTCTCTCTCTCTCTCTCCCATCGTAGCTCTAGGACCCAGGAGAATAACTCGCAGGACAGTTTATTTTTTGAGTGATGAAAAGAACCTGCTCGCAGAAGACTAAGGGGACTGTGCAAGTCAACTGGCTAGTCTGCATAGTCACCGCGCCGCCAAAGACAGAAAAAATCACCTACAATCCACTCGAGGAAGATCTTCCCCCTTTTTTCTTCCATCCCACCCTCCTCAGACTCCCTCTCCCAGACACAGAGTCCGTATTCAGATCACCGGGTCTCGGTTGGAGGAGCGCGTTTGGATACGGGAGGTTTCTGGAGATCACCAAGTAGGGCAGCAGTGGAGTGCGCACTGTCTAATCAACCGATCAGTCAATCAAACATTTAATCAATACACCAGCCGGATCACAGCAAGAAGCTGACAGCCTCCTTCTCATTCGCCTGCTCGAATCGAACCGATATTTCTTTAAATATACCGCAAAAGGTTGATTTGAATGACTGATCAACCAGGGTTGCTGCAAATGTGCCGTTCGCGCGCTCAACGCTCTCAATGACAACACGGTCTCTTACTGAAGGAAACACTTTTGGCTTTGGAAACGGAGAGCGACACGCAAGTCTGCTTGTGTCACGTTACTGCTGTTGGGACACTCTGAGTGACTTGTTATATTTCAAATAGGCTATCGAATAGTTGAGGCTGTCGCTGGATTCGTGATCAGCGGGAATGAGACTGAGGGAATCCGCCGCGGCTCGGAGAACTGGGCTGGCTTTCGCTCGGGAACTACAAGGCTAGATATACAACTTTTGTGTTAGACTTTATCTTTGTATATGGAGCGATCAGCATCGCTGGACATCGAGGCGCTGAAGGTGAGCTGCTGATGTGACAGCGTATAGTGTGTGTGTGGGGCTCAGTGCGGGGATGGTGGGGTGCTGGATTTTGTGCGTGGGGTGCATTTCAATAACCCTCGTTCAAGTTGCGGCCATTAAAGGCACAGCTGCCGATGTCTGAGGCTGCTGCTAAAGCATCATGATCACCTGCCAATTCGCAAACAGTTCGCGTTTTTCTCTAACAAATCTTACATGCACTGGATTTCTGAAAAAAAGAGTCTTTCCCCCCCGTTCAGCCCCTCCCTCGATCGGCTTCCCACTCCAGTCATTTCCATCGCGTGCATCCCCATTTATCCATATGCAGTGGTATTATTGAGAAAGAAAAAAAAAAACTTTTGAACTCGCGAACGTTGGTATCTCAATTCTCAGTTTCTCATGTTCATGCGTTTTAAAAAAAAAAGAGATAAGAAGTCCCACTGAGGGATTGTGTGTTTCAGCACCTCTGGCAGTGGACAGCTCCACAGTTCAGACTGGAGAACAGCTGTATGGGAGATTTGTGTGGCCGGTGCTGCACTGTAAAATGCAAAATGTTGGGTAGCAACTGTGGTTGCCAGAACATTACCGTGAAAAATACAGTGACGATGTTACAAACATGATAGGAGGGTATTCTGATGATTATATATTTTTTATGTTCTAACTGTGTATGTCATTAAATTATGTAATATTAATATGCTAATGACTTGTTTGAGTTATGAAAATCTATTTGTTATTGGAAGATGTTCTGTTAGTAACATATGTGGAAGAATGGGAAGCCAAGATTACTTAAAGTTGGTCTCTCCAGCAACTGTGGCCAATAATAAGTACAGACAAAACACCAACAGGGTAATGCAAATTACACTGAAATAATGCAACAAGCATTAACTGAACAACATAAAACACTCCACTGAATATAACTGATAACAACAATAAGAACAAATTATATTTTTTAAATAAACTATAGACAAATGGTTTGCAAGGGAATTCTAGGAATGCTCATTTCTCCTTAAATATAAATGTAATTTAGAGTGTATAAAAACACAGTTTTATTAAGTTTATACTGTAAAAGTATGTATATTTCCTATTAAATATAATGTATTTTTATGTAAATTATAAGGTAATTTATATTTTTTAATTTAATTTAAAAAGCTTGCAGTACAATTACATGCATTTTAGATGAAAATGATATCATTTTACTATATACGATAAGACCCTCCTTAACCAATTAACACCTTTTTACTGTAGCGATTTAACATTCTTTTACCATTAAACATATTTTTTTTTCCAGTTTTATTTTATCATTGACATACTAGCATTTTTATTCATATTTTAAATGAGCTTTATTTTTCTGTTTTATTTTAATTTTAGTTTAGCAATTTTGTTGTGAGTTTTTGCTATTATTAATAATATTATTATTTTTTATCTGTGTTTTTTATTTTTATTTATAGTTGTAGTTATGTTAGTGCATCAAGTTAAACTAAATGAAGATGATAAATGTTGCTTTGGCAACTATAGCTGCATTAAAATAAGATTAAGGTTTTCACATTTTATTTTATTTCAGTTAAAGTTTACTTTTTCAAGTAACATGTTTTTTTCTTTTTTTATGGTTTTAGTTAACTATAACCCTGAAGCTGATTGTAGTGTTTGTGTAGCGCTCTCTCTCTCTCTCTCTGGACCCACATAAAGGAGAGTGAAAGAGATCGTGAGCACATCTAGTGAATAGATCTAGCAGCAGAATTCCAAGTGTGTTTCCATTTGACTGGCATCTATCATCAAGAGATTTGCCTCTCTCCCTATAATTCACCTGATTTCTGTATTGTATTTGGTTTGGGCTTTGTGATTTTAAAGAATCTATGTTTCCTCCAGGCCAAGTGTCTTTATTTATTAAATAAGCGATTCTCAAAAGCACCATTTCAACACATCTAGCAAATAAAAGTTCTTATATTTAGATAGTGATTCTGTGTTCTCTGCCTTTGGCCAATAGGGAAACCAGGACAAATGCCACATAATACTATATACCAACACTATACAGTATAGAAAAACTACAGTATATAACTTTTGTAGGAATCAGCATTGTGAATTTCACTGAATTGATCAAGAGCTTCTGTAGAGCGACACTGTCACACTTACATTAGTGTTCATGTAGTTCTCTCTAATTAATTATGCAGGGTACTTCTAATAAACAACATGTACTTGTTATGTAATTGCTTTGTGGAGTTGTTTTTAATTGCACATTCTTCTTGTTATTACTTTTCTAATGAATCATGATAACGTAAACATGTTACATGAACTCTGTGAAGTATTACCAGTGGCCTCTTTTCATTAGACAACAGGACAAGAATAGATTTCGAAATTTCGAGGAGTCATTTAAAACAGTGTTGATGAGGCAAACAGTTCTCTGTCCTTAACAGAGTTGTTCAGCGATAGTTTTAATTAAACTGGCATCTCTGGATTGCCTCTTATCTGGAGGCATATGTGTCCTATGAATTCAGACGCTGATGAAATGCCTTTCTTAATCTCTTGGAGTGTCATTTCAATTTACTGCCAATCCTTTACCACCTCTGTGAAAGTTCCTTCAGAAGGGGCCAAAAAAATGTTTGGGGTGGACTGAAAACTTTGATGACAGATTTAAACACAAGCGAGAAATACATTAATATGAAGTGAATAATAAAGTGAAGATATCAAGATGGTGCCGCTATGTTTGGCATGCCATCTGTCGCTCGCACTTCTTTGGTCTCTTTTAAATGTTGTTTTAGCATATTATGGCTCTGATACGCTTGTATACGATCAACAATCTCTGATAGAGATTGGGAATTTTTATTTTGGACTCAGACTACGCTGGTTCGGATGCCTCTTGTTTGTATTTTCCACCGTTCCTGTCGATCTGTGACTACCTGCGTTGACAGCCTCTTGTCGTTCCATGGAGGAACTGCCGTAGACGTCGTGGAAAGCGCAGCTGTCTTGCAGTCAGACTGAGAGCTACAGACTGTCGCGGTCATCAGGCTGTTTGGCACACTGCTTCTCAGGATGCCATTGCTTAATGTGCGATCACTGTTTAATAAGACCTTTATTTTACATGGCTACTTTATACATCACAAAATTAGCATTTTCTTTTCTTGACTGAAACTTGGATAAAAGATGGTGACTTAAGTCTGTTTACTGAACTTGTCCCTCCCAGTTGCATTTTCTTTAGCACTCCTTGGTTGTCTGGTCGTGGAGGGGGTCTAGCTGCAGTTTTTAAAGAGTTTCTATGGCTGAATCATTCCATCGGAGGTATATGGCAGCTTTGAGTCACAAATGTTTCAAACTGAAGTGGCTGCCGATCCTGTGCTCTTTGTGATAATCTATAGACCTCCACAATTAAATACTATGTTTCTAAATTAGTTTGCAGACTTTTTGGGTGATGTGGTAACAACGTTTGATAAAATCCTACTACTGTGTGATTTTAATATTCATGTTTGTTGCCCTAATAAGACACTTTCCAGAGGCTTTTGTAACCTTACTGACTCACTAAATTTTACGCTGTGGTTGCAAGGTCCCACACATATCCAGGGACATACTTTGGATTCGGTTTACACTCATTTACCTTGGACATTGAAATTTGTTACACCGGTTTTTCTGACCACAAATCTGTTTTATTCACTACTACTTTGCCTGGTCAACCTGCTGTTACAACCTTGCAAATTCGATGGACTCAACACTTCACAGCAGGTGCAGCGGATGAGTTTGCTTCAGGTTATGCATCACTTCATATTTCTGGCCCAATGGATTTATCACCAGGGAACCAAAATGCAGATGAGTACCACTGTTGTTTTAATGATACTTGTCTGAACATTTTAAATGATATTGCTCCACTGAAGGCCAAGCGCCCAAAGAAGAAAATTTTTTAACCATGGTTAAATGGCCCAATTTGTTCACTCAGATAAACTTGTAGTAGATATGAGCGTAAATGGCTTAAAGATAGGCTGCAGAAATCTTATGAACTTATGAGGGACTCTCTCTCAGCATTTCAGAAAGCAGTCAAGCCAGCCAAATCTAAATACTTGTCACATATTATCAAAAATAGCTATCGTTGTCCTAGAAAATTATTTTCTACTCTCGATTCTGTTTTAAATCCAGTGGTAAATGTTTTTACTGATGTGTCTGAGACTTTATGTGAAAACTTCTTAACATTTTTTGTTGAAAAAGTAGATAGGTTGAGACCTCATTTGCAATTTGATTCTGACATCAACGAGACACCATGGAGCTCTGCCACTTGGTTCTCCTTTGACCCTGTTACTCTTCCTATCTGCAAAAACAGTATTGAAAACTTAAGACCCACTGCTTGTCCCCATGATGTCATGCCTGCTCGTTTTTTTTAAGGCAAGTTGTATGTGATGTAGATGTGCTGTATTTTAACTTTTAGTTTTTAACTTGAGTCTGAGCACTGGAATGGTGACTGACAGTTTAAAGCACGCAACAATCACTCCAATTTTAAAGACACCAAATTCAGATATATCTCTTCTAATTTTATACCAATTTCTAATCTACCTTTTATGTCTAAAATGTTGAAGAAACATTGTGTTGATCCAGTTGTGGTGTTGATCCAGTTACAAGCCTTTCTGAGTTTAAATCACATTTATGAAACTTTTCAATCTGGTTTTAGGATATTACATAGTACAGAATCTGCCCTTCTAAAAGTTAATTTGATCTTACTAGATATCAGCACAGCCTTTGATTTGGTTGACCACAGTGTACTTATTTCTGGTCTAAAAAACTGTGTTGGCCTTAGAGGTACCATCTTAGAATGGTTCAGGTCTTTTTTGACAAATCGAAAGATTTCTGTACGCATTGGACAAAATACCTCTTCCGCTGATCCTTTGACCTTTGGTGTTCCTCAGGGCTCCATTCTCACTCTGACTCTTTTTATGTTATATATACTGTCACTGGGTTCAATTTTTCAGGAATATGGCATTTCTTTCCATTTATATGCTGATGATGTTCAGTTGTACCTTCCTCTCAAATCTAAAGATAAAAATCCACTTGGAGCTCTGTATGCATGTATTCAGGAATTAAAAATCATAGCTTACAAAAAATGTCCTGACTTTAAATGAAGGTAAAACTGAAGTGAGTCTGTTTGAACCTAGTGATGCTTTTTATGCCAGTAATCATGGCCTTGGTTTTTAATTTCATGGGTTACCCCATGTGTAAAAAGTTTAGGTTTCCGGTTTGATACTAGCTTAAAGTTTGTCAAGCAGATAAATGGAGTGGTTAAGTCGTTTTTTTTTTTTTTTTCATCTTCATCGCCTGGCCAGAATTAAAGCTTTTTTTATCAACGAAAAACTTCGAAAAAGTAATTCATGCATTTGTCACTTCTCATTTAGACTATTGCAACTCACTCTATTACGGGATCAATCACTTGTCCATGGAGCATTTGCAGTTGGTCCAAAATGCAGCAGCCAGGTTTTTGACTGGCACACGTGAATTTCAGCCCATCTCCCCTGTCTTGATATCTTTGCAGTGGCTTCCCATAAATCTCAGAGTGGAATTTAAAATACTTATCTTGGTTTATAAATCGTTACATAATCTTGCACCAGTTTATCTCACTGAGTTGCTGCATCCAAACAAATCAGCCAGACTGCTTAGGTCCAGACATTTAAGAATGCTATCCGTCCCTAGGTCCAGACTGAAGCATCATGGTGATCGAGCTTTTGCTATTGCTGACTCAACACTCTAGTCTAGAACAACCTTCTGTAGCCTTCCGAACAGCACCTTCTCTGTCTGTTTTTAAATTTATTCTTAAAGGGTTAGTTCACCCAAAAATGAAAATTCTGTCATTAATTACTCACCCTCGTGTCGTTCCAAACCTGTAAGACCTTCGTTCATCTTTGGAATACAAATTAAGATATTTTTGATGAAAACCGAGAGCTTTCTGACCCTACACAGACAGCAACGCAACTGAAACGTTCCCATACCCAGAAAGGTAGTAAGGGCATCATCAGTGGTTCAACCTTCATTTTATGAAGCTACGAGAATACTTTTTTGTGCGCAAAGAAAACAAAAATAATGACTTTATTCAACAATTTCTTCTGTTCCGTGTCAGTCTCCGCCGCCTTTCATGAAAGTACCACGACATGAGGGTGAGTAACGACAGAATTGTCATTTTTGGGTGAACTAATCCTTTAAATATAATTTATTTGAACAAATTTTGGTAGCCTAAAAGCTATTTCTAATAGTATTATCACATTGTTTTTGTAGATTTTTACGTTTTCTAATTATTTGTTTTATTTGATCGTCTGTACAGCACTTTGTCAACCTATGGTTGTTTTTAAATGTGCTATATAAATGAAACAAACAAACAAGTATAATAAGTGTGCAAAACCTTCACTTCATTGGTTTTAAAGGGATAAAAAATACAATCTGTCAGCATTTACTCACCCTCTTTCTTTATTCTATACAAAAGAAGATATTTTGAAAAATATCTCAGTATTTCTGTCATACAGGGAAAGTAAATTGGGTCCAGTGTTGTTTTGGACCCCATTAACTTTCTTCTTTTTCCAGGACATGTCCTGGCTCGGATTTCTAAATAGCCTAAACAAGTCCAGGTTTTGGCTTTGTTTTCCTATTGTTTTCGTACTTGCTGAAGGTAATGACTGAAAAGTAGTTTGACCAATAGTGTGCAGGTATTGTACATAATCGACCAATCGTGGCGAGAAGGTGGGATCTACAGAGAACAGTCAAAGCAGTGCAAATAAGCATACATGTAATTAGGGATGCATGATACTGAGCTCCTGTACTCGTACTCGTACTCGTTAAAATGCCCCGATACCAAACGCCGATACCACACAGCATGTGATAAGTGCCATATTCAGACAAAGAAACACCGACAACAGAACAACAGACAGTAGAATGGAGTTATTAGAGATTAAGGATGTCTACGAAGTATATGTATGCAATGAATATAATGTTAAACATTCAGTATTAACGCTTGTATAGCTGATGTGCGCGAGCTGATAAACAAAGCACGCTGAGTGGATTGAACGCGCGGCGGCGCAGATGCATGAGCTTGTCGAGCGAATATACCTTTCTCACAGACATCACTGGAAAGTTTGTAGTTCGGTCGGATATGTCAAAAACAAGTAAGTAAAACAATGCAAAGTTACTTAACGGTAGGAATACATTTTAATGGGCATAATTAAGTGTGAAAATATACAGTCAAACCAAAAATTATTAAGAGATCAGATATAATATTTGACTTTTTATTTTTTTTTACCAGTGGGTGCAGGACACTATAGTTCATTCAGTTCAGTGAGGATAGGAAAATAAAGTAAATTTCTGTACCCAATATTTAAAAAATGTACAAATACAATAAAAATATCAGTATCGGTACCTGGTATCGGCAAGTACCAAAAATAAAAGTATCGGTATTGGGCGAGTACTGGAAAAAGTGGTATTGGTGCATCCCTACATGTAATGTATGATGAGTGTAGAGAGACTTTCAATAGGAAAACAAAGCCAAAAACTGGACATTTTAGGAAATCTAGAAATCCTGGCCAGGACATTTCTGGGTAAAAAAGCGTATGTATGGTTGCTGTACATGTAATTCAGTGTGCCACTTGCCACTTCTTTGTAATTAATTGTAAAATTTACTAGCAATTTCTGAGTGAAAATTGTTTCTACACCAAATTTTTGTGCATTGTAGGGTCAAAAGTGTTTGAAAAATAACATATTTTGCATTCAGCTCTGCTCTGCAAAGTCAGGGTAAAATGTAATCTTTAGAAAAAGTTTTTTTTTTATTACAATTTTCTATCTAACCCTAACTTGTAATCTCACACAGTGGCTCTGACAAGGACCTTTTAAGTGATTTTTTTGGTTCATACTGCAATACATATCCAATTTTTCAATAAAAAACACTCAACTCTATAG
>NW_015547662.1:1233913-1234660 GCF_001515605.1 Sinocyclocheilus anshuiensis | reverse complement strand
TCCTGCTTGGATACCAAATGGACAGCTTGCTTTGGTGTACAATGTCAGCACTCAGCACACTGATCCTGGACCAGACAGTAAAAGCTGCGGTGAGCAACAGACCCAGAGAGAAATGCCCACTCTAGGTTCTAGGCTGATGGGCCACATCATGAGCCAAATGAAGCGAGTGGCACGTTGAGATGGGCCGTACGCCTGCTGTAAAACCAGCTGCATTACAGAGTGAAAGAAGATACCAGAATTCAAATTCTTCTTTCTATCGTTCTTTCCATCTCTGTCTTTTATTTAAAACTTCAGTTTAATTATATTTCTCATCCTCTTACCTCAAACTCTCCGTAAGTCTGTGTCTCTACACCTCTCACTTCTCAGCTTTAATACCCCGTGACCCCTCCTCGCCTCTCTCTTGCTTTGGTTTTTCGACTCTACATCTCCCTTGACCCCTCTGGAGAGCATACACTATTAGCACTGGTCTTCGGTCATTTCTATTTCAAATAATTAACTAAGGGAATGACAAAGATACGTATCAAAATGCAGGGTGCCAATGCAATTAACCTGCACATTCAGACAGCAAATTCACTTTTCTCTTCTTTAGGTTTCTTCTTACCTTCGTAGACCATGCATACATAGTACTTTTCAAACGATTAATTTGAATAATTTTCACCTTCTGTCAATGGATCTGTCAGTCATGTCCGAGAGCTTTTATTAATATTTTTATTATATATTTACAGTGTATATATATATATATATATA
>NW_015547662.1:1228320-1233400 GCF_001515605.1 Sinocyclocheilus anshuiensis | reverse complement strand
CCTTAAAGGGATAGTTCACCCCCCAAAAAATTGAATTCTGTCATCATTTACTCACCCTCGTGTCGTTTCAAAACTTTCTTTTTTGAAGCATAAAAGAAGGTATTTTGAAAACTGTTGGTAACAAAGCTGTTTTGGTTACCAATGGCTTTCATTGCATGTACAAAAAATACTGATGTTTCTCAAATTATCTTCTTTTATGTGCATAGTTTATGTTAGGCTATTGTAGCCTAAATGTTTATGTTTAGCCTAATATGTTGAATCAAATAAAATATTTCTTTCTAACGCTACAATTTGTAATGTCTACTTATCATTTAACACAAAAATAACTTAAAATAATATTTTGTGGGCATTTTCACAGTCAAATTTATTTTGCGATTAATCATATTAATTAATCGACACATCATGTAACTAATTAGATAAAAAATTTTAAAATATTTGAATTGTGTTATTCTCCATAACTGATTAATTGAATGCATTATACTGACAGCCCTAATATATATATATATATATATATATATATATATATATTCTTCATAAAAAGCAGAGAAATGGTTAATTGAAGCCATTTAACATTATATTTAATAACCATCATTTTTGTTTATTATATATAATTAACAACAATCACAGAAAATGATCAAACTTCTACCAACCTTGGTTTAAATTAATAAAAGAATAAATAAGTGAATTAATAAATTACAAATGTGACATAAATATATTACAATAAATGTCACAAATTATTAAATTAGAAATAGTCCCTATTCTACACAAACATTTTTAACTTCAACTTCAAACACGGGTTCAATACGTGAACCCTGGCACGTTTTTATTACGTTGATATAGGTACGTATTACTGTGGTTTTATTACGTTGCTTCAGGTACGTATTGCCACGGTTCAGAATTCAAATCCGGGGACTGTCGCTAAAAGTTAATGCTCTATCGTGTTGGAATTATGCCCTACACCAAACCCAACCCTAAACCTACCCAATAGTGTTAACAAATTCAAACCTAATATAAAAACACATTTGTTGATGCAACTGTGCCATTTGAACTTCCTTATATGCAGATTTGAATTGTTTTATCAAAATGTAGTTACACGGGATTCAAACCAGAGCTCCTCACCTCTCAAGTACATCTCCATACTCCGTGAGCTATCAAACAAACATACCGTCTATGGAAACCCATATATATGAAGCTGGATATGTGCGATGCTAACATTCAAAAGCATCAGTTTTCAAATCTCTCAGCATATTAAAATTGTTTTGAAGTCATAACATAATATTCTTAAAGTAATTGTGCAAAAATTAGGCTTTATTAATCGAAACTGTAAATTTGTGTGAAAAGGAACAAAAGGTGTCAGAGTTTTACTGCCTCTAGTGTTCATTTCTTTTGGAAACTGCAGTAATATCGAGGGGTGAGAACCAGAAGGGGGTAAGTGACATTTTTGGTGAAATGGAGATATATATATCAAATGAAAGCTCTTAATGAGCTCTTTCGACTGGCAAAAGTACTGTCATCCATGAGTGTACAAATTTGTATTAAAAACAATTGAAATCAGTACACAAAAGTCAGATCAAATATGGTAATTTTTTTGTTTTGGCTCTCCTGTAAAGTTGGTGAAATGTCACTTACGACTTTCTGGTTCTCACCCCTCGAATGTACTTATTGGTATGTATTTTGCGTCTTGCGAAAAAGTGCCCCCAGGTACGTTTTTGCCATGAGACCAGGTAGTGATTGGTTCATGTTGCATATGCAGCCAGTGAGCTTGCCGCTTTACATTTAAAGACCCCAAGCTGAAAATTTCATCAGTATCAAAAGTGTCATCCAAAACCAAAAATGAAACATTGTCCTTTCACACCTGCACCTATTGGTTACAGAAGATGTGAACACAAGACTGCAGGCACATCAAAGTTTAGTCTGTCTGCAAAACAAAATAATTGGATTCTCCCTCTACTGGTGTTGGTGATGTCTTGTAGGCCTCAATTTTCAAGAAGTAAGTGAAAAAGAATTGAGTGAAAGCCTGAGATTCAGGCGTACAAGAGGAGTTAATGCGCTGATGCAATTATCTCATCGAGGCCACTAGCATGCTGAGTGTGCCAAATTCACTCACTATTACACACAGTCATTACACATGGACTGATGCTGCATTCATTTGCTGTAAATTCACACATGGTTCCTCAGAGAGCTGTGAGGTGTTTACATTTCTGTAACTCTGCAATGACTCTTCATTACCATAACTCTCATCTCAACACTTCCTTGTTCAAACTGTGCTGCCATGATGACAGTACAACCAGCTACAATCAGATTTGGCCAACAGTGTAAGTGTGGATTTATCAGCCATTATTCCACTCTTGACCTCATTATATGCGAGAAATTCTGTTAATTTATCAACTGCTTGAGCAGTTGGAGTTTGATATACAACATTAGGAACATAAAAGTACTTGAGATTCTTTATTATTTTAGCTGGGTACTATATTTGTCAATTACTTTGACTGTTTTATCAATGTTCTTTGGAAGAGTCGCTAATAATAGCAAACCTGTGAACCAAATATTTTATTATTCAGAGTATTTCCCAAGTGCACTTGTTACCAACCTGTGGATGCAGCAAACTAAAATGATTTTTCTCCCTGTCAGAGTCTGCATTCATCCACTGTAATGTTGCTGGAGTTTGGTTCTCTCACATTGTAGCTTTGGCTGACAGTAACCATGGCAATAGCAAAGAGAGCAAAACATGATTACGCTGAAGTACCTGGAGGAGAAGGTAATTAAACACCGTATTTGAGATATGGTTCTGCTTCTTTCTTGTCTTTCTTTTGGTTGACTTTTGTTATATTTTGAATAGACTGTCAAGAGATCCGTTCTCCTTTGGTGTTTATCAAAAAACTGGCTTAAAAGAAACTTGGTTGTTATGGGCCACCTTATCGTCCCAGGTACGGCTGGCTGGCATGCAGAGTTGTTTTGTGTTACATTTGTTGCGGTGCTATCTGGTATTTGGGCCTTCAGATGTTCTATTTTTTGGATGTATTTTTCTTGGGCCCTTTGATGTATCTTTTTGATCTCTGTGGTAAGACAGTCCACCTCGGCTTCTCTTCCACAACAAATGTCCGGCTTAAGATTATTTTATTCGCCTTGAAAAGCCTCCATTTGATGTTCACAATTCTATTATGTGTTTGAGAAATCAAAATAGAAACAAAAGACAAACAAGCAAGCAAAATCATGCAAGCTACAATGACAACAACAAAGAGATCTAGCACTTCTCCTGCAGAGTGGAGACCGGGCACAAAGAGAACGCCATTTTCCAAACAAAACAGAATAAAAAAAAAAAAGCTAAATAAAACAGACGTTCAAAACGGATTGCTTTTCAGACAGACGTATGCACTTCTGTAAGACGAATCAAGGACAAAAACAGAAACTACTTCTGACAGTTCACTTGTTAAGATGTGTTTTATTGCCTTTTGAAATGTCCCCTTTTATTTAGCAGGTTTCAATGTTACTTTTTTTCCATGGTTGACATTAAAAATATGTCTGGTGCAGAATCCCATTGGAAATTTCAAGTTTTTGATGAGGCAATGATCTATCTTCTCATTTCTAGGAAAGAGCTTTATTTTGTATTTCGTTATAAAGCAAGGAAACTTTCCACAAAAATGCTGATTTCCACTTGTTCAGACAATGCATAAAATAACAACAGTTAAAAATATAATGCTATTTATAAACTACAAGGCTTCAGCTGCAAAATATGACAAAATCAGTGTTTCTTTCTTGTCTTTTTCTAGCAGATATTAAAAGCCAATAATACTTATGATATTATGTTTCAGGTCAAAAAGTGTACGCGTACTACTACTATTAACATACACACACACAACACACACACACACACACACACACACACACGCACACGCACACGCACACACACACACTGCATATACTTATTTATATCGAATAAATGTAATGCAGTTTATTTTTATTATATCATTTCATTTTATATGTATACTTTTGTGCATTAAATTGTAAATTAAATTAGAATAAATTATATCTAAGTGTTCATTACTGTTCACAACTACTTTTATTTTAATTTTAATGTATTTTTTAAATTATATATTTATAGTGTGTGTGTGTGTGTGTGTGTGTGTCTGTGTTTATCTTTCTTATCATTTAATTTGTGCATTTTCAGGTCATTTGTGTGGCACTAAAGGTGCTTAAGTAAATAAAGTTTGAAAAGTTTTTATCATGCATATATATCACAGTCTTCAGGGCTCAGTCCAGAATGGTATATATATTTTATAATTTTTTAAAATGAAAAATACAGCCTTATAATAGTAATATTAATAGTTAATAGTTATTTTTTGCTAAAAGTAAGGTCAATTTTTGAAGAATTTCAATGTTTAGCCTGAAGTGTCATCCTGTGTGTAATTAACTGAAGTGGCTGCAAGTGGCACATCAACATCGTTGTCTTTTGAAATCAGACAAAGATGCCATTCTAAGTCATGTTCTTTGATGTGTAATAGATTTTCGACAGGTTTCTTAGATTGGCCTTCCAAATAATACATTTTTTTTCCTTCATCTGCTTTAGCATTGATTTTTCTGGTACATGAAAGGTTCCCTTAACAAAGCCCTGCTGCTTGATGCTTTATAGTCATGAAGTCCAGCAGTCAAAATAATGTTGAGGAGCAAAGAACAATGGATCCTAACACAACACAAAACACTGATTCAGACCTGTGAGAATTCCAGATAATTAATTTTACGTAGCTCACAAAAAACCATGAATCACAAATGTTGATAGCTTTTATTTGGGTCATTATCAGAGATATAAGTCAAAGCCATTTGCTCTGTGCTGTAATCTGCTTTTCATATGTCATGGGTCAGATCACCTGTAGTTTGATAACTGCCTAATTTATATCCTTCACTGTAAATTATTAGGTAATTTTACACTATATTTTATTCTGTTTATGTTATTCCCATAAATCAATATGATCAATTAGGGTCCACTGTCATGATCAGTGTTGTTTGCAGGCATGATGACAGAGTCTTTCTTTGCTAATTAGTGTTGTTTTTGGCGGCCTGTTTTAATTTTAGTTTTAGTCTA
>NW_015547662.1:1218309-1228292 GCF_001515605.1 Sinocyclocheilus anshuiensis | reverse complement strand
TTCGTCACGTAATAAAGGTTCGTTGACGACGATATTTAGTCATAATTTTCGTTGACGAAAGCAACACTATTGCTAATGCAGAAGTTTACTGACACCTTCTACTTCAGTTACAGTCGGCTGCTTGTGCATTTTAATGTGCTTTGTATGTAAATTAGATGTATATAATCCTCTCGCTGTGTATAAGTGTGTAGATATGTGTGACTGAGCATTTGTCCTTTTGTTGGCAGAGCCAACAGATTGTCAACAGATCTTTGGTCTATATAGACTGTGTGCTATTTATTCATGCATTAAAGAATAGTGGATAATACAGAGATACAAAACACTTGGTTGTTTTGAAACAACAATACAGTGGTATCTCTGATTTATTTGCCGATTACTTTATTCAAAAGCAACAGTTCAATAAACAAGCAGTTAACTTACATTTTAGACAGGGAAGTATTCTCAGATACATTGTCTACTGCTTTTGCTCTGCCACAGAAAAAGTTCCAAATGAAGCCAAAGCAGAAGCCAAAGATGAGTGTGAATATCTGTGTAATTGTATGTGTTTGCATAACCTATTAGTTATGCAAACACACACACACACACACACTCACACACACACACACACACATAAACATAAAATGGAAAAAAATAAGAAATTAATGTAATAAAATAACTAAAGCTAAAACAAAAACTGCATAGACATATTTAAAAAATATATGAATAATAATATAAAATGGCAAACACACAACTAAAATACTAAACTTTAAAATAAAAAAAATAAAAATAAAAACTAACTCAAAATATTAATAAAAACTATAGTACTATATTAGTGATACTAAAACAATAGTGATATAAACACACACACACACACACTCACACACACACACACACACACACACACACACACACAAACATATATATACACACACCCCCCTCTGGTCTATGCATCCCTGCCTCTGCTGAATTGTTTTAGAAGAGAAAACATCCCGCGAACCCGCTCCGACGTCCCGATCTAAATCAAATGATTTGTGATACGTTCTAAGCAATTTTTTGTTCAGTGTTTTTATAATAGCCTTATTTTTATGCATTTTTTGTTACAAAAAAAAATACAGTTACTATTATTTAACATTTTAATAAAACTTAATTGAACAATTGAACACAGAACCACAGCAAACAAATCAAATAAATAAAGGCAAAAGTCTTAACATTAAGACACTTTAGTCTTTAGTGCAGGTTGGCATTCAGAAATATCAGATGCCTCAGCTTGGATGTGCTGATGCGATTTCTCCTCTCTGTGATTATTTGTCCTGTTTTTGAGAAGACTCTCTCTGAGGGGGACAGATGTTGCAACAATGCAGTGTCTTCCTACCTTGCGTTTAAAGGCACAAAATGTAATTTTTTACCACTAGAGGGCGCATATTCAAAACAAACAAAGGCATAGTTAGATGACGCCGTGACTGAGTGTGGAATCATGGGAGTTGTCGTCTTCATCCCCACAGCCGATGCAATCCGACGGGACTCAGGCAGAAATCATGTTCATGGATGAGCTAATGTATTAAAGATTTATTAACGTCGTAAACGAGGTCGCTGAACGAGCGCGACACATGGCTCGAAAGCAGCGGAGCTTTTATTATGCCACAGTCGGCCGCTTCCGCTCCTTCCGGAAAGCTGCGGAAGTAAGCAGCGCTGTTTTATCATACTAGATACATTTGAACGTTCTGTTATAATGCTACTCTGTGCGGTCGTCACCTGTCTAATAAAATGCATAGCATATTAAAGCGTCTTTGGTGTTTCCATGTTTTCTACAAAACAAAACCGGAAATCGAGGGTGTATGACGTCATTGACAGGTGACAGAATGACACTATAGACATGGTCCGAGCCACTAGTTAAAATTGCTTATTTCTCTGGATTTACACATTCTTCGAAACGTTTGGGATAATGTAAGCACATAAGTCAACAAAATATATAAAAACTGTTCTAGTGGTTTTTGGATATTTTAATAAAAAAACTTACATATTGTGCCTTTAAATCCAGATCCCCCGCCTCTCTCTGTCGCTCTGTGTACCTGGCCTTTACCACTACACTCGCTATCTTCAGAGCGTGTGTCCCCCTTTCTTCTTTCACATCCTAGTCTATCCTCCCATGTGATTAGCCGCATGTGAATTTTAGTTTTTTGTAATGAAAAAATGCATTAAAATAATGCTTTTATGAAAACACTGATTAAAAAAAATTGCGAACGAACACACAAACCATTCACAACTGCTAAATTGGGTTAAAATAGAAGGCTCCAGCTGAAGATTCGGCTCTCCCTGACGGGAGTCGGCTCTTCTCGTTCGCTACAAAGAATCGGCTCTTAGAGCCGACTCGTTCGCGAACGACACATCACTAGTTACTTGCCCTTTCTTTGTAATTATTTGTGAAATTTACTAGCGATTTCTAAGTGAAAATTGTTTCTAGACCACATTTTTTTTGGTGTACAGTATATAGGCAGCTCACAAGATCGTACAACAGAGCTATTACAAAAAAATTAGCTTGTTATCCAGGCATGTCAATGTTTGCTTGCTTTTAATAGAAACCAAAACCTGAATGTGTGGCCTTATGGTTCCCAAACTCACCTCAGACTATTAAGCCAATGAAAAAGACAGACCACACCTCAGTAGTCTTTCCCTAAGGGAAAGGGGATTCACTCCCACACACACTGCCATGTCATCCCTGACCACAGACATCTGGTGCCTCTGAAGAGCAGCGGACATGAGCGTCTATTCCAGCTAGGTGTGTGTGTGCTGGTGTCTGCAGGAGGCCGGTGTTGGGAGCCATCTGAGAAAAGGTTTCCTCTAGGGGGACAGCATTCAGACCCATTGGATCAGGGTCACACTGATTGTGAGATTTGGACTAAGGTCCGGTGGCACTTCTCAGAGTCTCAGATGTGCCGGAACTGCCCTGTGAAAAGGAAACCAGCCACTGTCATCATTTAACACCATGACCGTTGGAAAATTTCTGTAGCTACTGAGCAGTCCATTTCAGGGTCAGATTGTATGAGTCATTCGAGAGCTGCTTTGATATACTGGTAGGCAAGTCAGCACAGCAATTTGCTCTACTTTCTAGTTCTTGTTCTGTCCTATTCCCATTCCTATCTGCGGTTCAAGTATGAAGGTTCAAGTAGGTTCAAGACTGTCATGAACACTTGATGATCTGTCAGTGCTTGGACAAGAGCAGCACCTGGGTAAACTCACATATGGAGTTTCATATAGAGTTTATTAAAAAGAGACATATGATTGATGTTAGTAATAACATAAGCAAATGTGTCTTCTCAACGCAGGTCTTTGTCTCTCGGGAGTTACTTCAGACCTTAAAAGTAATTTTAACACAAAACACAAAGCAAACCCAGGCATATGAACTATATTAAACTATATGTTGAGTATCTGGCAGATGCTTTTATTTGAAGCGACTTGTGTGTTCCTTGAGATTTGAACCCATGCTCTACCAGTTGAGCTACCTTTGCTGAATTTTCCAGATTGTGGATCAATCATCTGAAAATGGAGCAATGTCAAGACCCTGTGCTTCTGAAGAGCATCAATGCAGATAATACTGTACTTCAGCATCAAGGCACTTCTGGTGTGCACTCAAATTTGTTTGATGTAAGAGTGTGTTTGGTTAGTGTAGGCTTGAAACAGCTTGAATCTTTTCAAACCGGGGTCTGCTTAAAATTTGATGGGAAAAATTACAAAATGTACTTTTAGGGCTGTCAAAGTTAACATGTTAAGATATTTATTGAATATGTTTACACACTATGAGCCAGATTTACTTACAAACCCTCTTTTGGCATTAAAAATCTACTGTCATGATTTACTGAAGGCACGCAGTGAAAAATTAGCACCAAAAAAAGCAGTGGACATTTTTTTTTGGACATTATTTGCATATGCATTTGTAGGAGTTCCCTTTCCAAAATTTATGGGAGGAGAGTATTTAAATGAATCATGCAACACAATTTACTAAGGTTTGCGAAATTCAATTTACTGGTATTTGTGCAATAATTTAACACCCAAAAAACATGTCTTAAACCAGATGCTAATTTGCGCTGCTCTTGGTAGATTGTGCTGGTCATTTTGGAAATAATCCGGCTATGTCTGTGTTCTTTAATGTGCACATTGTCAGTAGTTTAACCACATAACTTTACACTCCTATCAGTGCTTTCATGGGATTGCTTTTTAATAAATCTGGCCCTTTGTAATATTATTTTTTAATCATTTTTCAAAGATTTTAATAATCTTCTTTGCCTTTAATACAGTGACAATATAAAAGCCACTTATTTAATTTTATAAACAGCATGTTGTCTTACAGCATGTTTATTTTTCCCTTCACACTGTATACATCAATTATATATGTTTGTATATTTTTGGAAGGGGGTCATTATATTTGGGGGTCCTTGTCATTGAATTGTAAAAAAGTGCTTCTGTTTTGACTCCCATTATAAAATAATGCATTCCTCATTGATGCTTGTCTCCACAGAAAGTGCATGTTTTCAGTGAGCAGCTTGCATTCTGCATATTTCTTTCAATCTATCTGGCAGACAGAGGCAAGTGTCATTCTGTGTGTTAAGTTTTGGTAGTAAAAGCAAAGTGACAAAACATGAATAAAACAGTAAAGCTGGCGTCTTCTCCCTAGATACATCGGTAAACAGCTGCTGATAGTACTGACAGGAGGTACGTGATTAAGAAACTGTGCCATGATTCAGAACCAAATAATACAATGTGAAAAAAGAGTCCAGTGGGTTCAGGGGAGGGTGTGGAATCTAACTCATCTCAACTCAGCCTCAGTGATTTTTCCCCATTGGTGGGTATTTTTTGGTGACTCTTTTTGCAAGTTACATCAATATGCCAGTAGATGGTGGCAGATGACCATCTTTATGTGTTAGTCATTGGCTCGTTCATACAACTGATTCATTTAAAAACACAGATTTATTCGGGAGCAAACCAAGTGACTGCCTTTATGAGTGAGTCATTGAATCATTCGTTCAACTGATTTGTTAAAATTAAACTACAGTGCATTGCTCAGAGATGTTAAACCATTCTGCTGTAATGTTGTTGTTTTTTTTTTTTTTTTACTATTTTCATTGACAGAGCAAAAACGGACAACATAAATGGCAAAACTGTGTCTAAAATTTAAGTTACTTAATATTAATATCTTGTTTATTGAACTGTCGTAGATATAGTACAATCACAATCATGCAGTTTTTGGGAACAAAAGCGCTCTCGTCCATGCGATATTTCTTAAATATCACCTCTCTCATAACAGCCAAATCTTCCTAAGGATATTTTTCAGGTTTGTTCACTCTTCTGTCATGGAAGGCTCAGGCTTCACCATTATAATATGCAATTGGCTGATTATTTTCTCCAAAGTGTATTAAGAGCCATTCACACAGAATGCGTTTTTGCATTTAAAAATGTGAGATGTGAGCACAGTGGAATGGGTCTCGATGCATTTTTGAAAAAGTTTTTGTGTAATGTGAGAGATGTTAAAAAAAGATGCAACATGCAAGCATAATGGTCAAACGTGTCCATTTTACACATTTGCTTAGAAAAACAATAGAAAAGCAGTGCAGTGGAATGCAAAAAAACATGAGAACAGCCCCTAATATATAAAACACAAGGTCGAGTGATGTGTTTTTAGGTCTAGAGTAGGGAGTTTTTACAACACTGTGTCTTGTACAAGACGCTGATGCGAGCGCAACAGTCAAACATGTCCATCTAGTGCATGTTTGCATAGAAAAAAACAATGGAAAAGCAGAAGAGTGGAATGCAAAAACACGTCTGTGTGAACGGCCCTTAATTAATAAAAAAGTTCTAGAGATGTGTTTTTGCGAAATTTTAATTTGAGTGCCAAGTTGTTACAAGGATGTGTCATGTGCGAGATGCTGCAAAAGACGCAAGACAAACACAAAGGTCAAAGACGTCCATCTAACACGTTTACACAAAGTAAAATGCAAAAACTAAGATGTAGCACACAAAGAATGCTTTTTTTCATTGTGTTTCTATGTAAACATGGACCAGATGAATGTCTTTGACTGTTACATTCGCGTCTTACATCATTTGCAGGCATATCTCGCATGATGCAATGTTCGAAAACCATGAAGTTTGAAAGTTCAACTTTAAAAAAAAAAAATACTCTCAATACCTTGCATTTTCCCCCCATTCCACTGCATTCTAGCATGTCTACATAGAAAAACAATGTAAAAGCAGCGCAGTGGAATGGAAATGGTGTTATGTGTCAATGGCCCCTGTTTTTGTATTTCTACATTTCCAGGGAATCAAACCCATGGTTTTGCTCCATATTCTGCTTGAGGTACAGAAATGCTATAGCTGTCATTCATCCACAGCCTGCTGTCATCTCTTCCCCTCCTGCAGAGTGTCTCTTCTGTCTCTCTTTCCATTGTATTTATGGACAATTTAATACTATTTCTCGGCTGTTTTGAATCCATCTTGTCTGTCCTATAACACCCACCATTTTATCCCTGCTGATACTCACCACCTCATTTGAGTTTTAATAGCACATCAATTTCTTTTGATCGAACAATTAAGCTCTTATTGGAGAGCAGCACTCCCTATAACACCCCCTGTTGGAAGAGGCCACACTAATGTGGAACCGAATTGGAGGTCTTTACCCCAACTCCGACCCTTATTGGTGCGTAACCTCCTCCGCTACATGCCAGTGCAAGTATGAATTAGAGTGCTCTTTGCTACTATTCCCTCTGTGATCCGCCTGCATTCTAATTACCATTCAGGTCTGGCAGTGAAAGCACTGACCTCAACTTAAGCAGCAACTCGAAATAGAATCTGTACGGCGTTGCTCGATGGCCCCTTGTAGCTACAGCCCACAGTTCTCTCCAGCGCTCTTTTTCTGTCTCTCTCATCATCTCTTCCTCTGTCTTTTGTTATCATCTGCATCGTGCATTCCTTCTTTCTTTCCAGCAGTTGCCTCATTTCCACTCTCCATACGCCCCGCTATCTCTTTCAACCTTTCTGTGTGTCTCTCTCCCCCTACACTTGTCTAAGTCTTCCAATTCCCTCCTACAGAAGAGCATTATTGTGTGCTCTCTCTATTAAAATAGGGAATGTGAGTGAGAGACACAGAGCAGGAGAGAGTTAGAGAGAGCAAAAAGAAAAGAACAGCATACTCCCCCATTCTCCTCTCTAGCAGTGACAGGAAGATGAGTGGCTTTGTCGAGAAAATGAAGGTGGATAAGAAGCGCTGTTGATCACCTTTGCTCCCTCCCCCCTCGCAGTCTCCCTCACGACCCTGACTTGGTGAGCTATCACGGTCTCAACCTTTGCCTGCTGAGGCCGGTGCAGTGCTAACAAACGGAAACAAACAAAGTACGCTGAAGGCAGGTCAATCGGAGAAGGCTGCTGTTCCCAAATCCTCGGGAAACCTTGGCCTCAGCAATATTGTGAGGAACTTGTTCCACCAACTTTCTTTTGGTTTATCCTTCTTTTTTATCTTTCACTGGAGAATATGATTCAAGATCAAGGCTTTTAAAGGCTTTTTAGTTGTTCAGTAACCATGTATCGACATTTCTGATAACACAGTTCTCATACTTATGTCTGTTTTTAATCCAGTATATTATATATTTTTATATTTTAATTTATTACGAATTGTATTTTTGTAATAATAATAATAATATATATTTCTAAAAATGCAGTTTTCATTGTTCATTGTTTCATTGTATTGTAGTTTTTTAGCTGTATTTTATTTATGTATTTGTTTGTTTTTAAGGCTTTAAAATACTCAGTGTAAAGCGACAACTCATTTGAATTAAGGAAACTGATTGCCTCAATTCATTTAAGATTAAAATAACATTTAATTTCAACATTTACTCTCCTTAAGCAATCTGAAGCAAAGCATACTGGGAGCTAGTAATCTGGCATAACTCACTCAATTTGAGTTCTGCTTAATATAATCAGTTATTGAGTTATTCAGTTATAACTTTTTTTCTATTAAGTGCAATGAACTTTTAGTAATGTTTGAGTGAAGTGAACTCATTTCATTTAATACATTTTCATTGAAAAGACTCTTAGGTTTTACAGTGCACATACCCATGCCAAGCCATTAGTTGGTGATATTGAGCTGTAGAGCTTTCATGGCCAAAACCGCAGAAGAGCATTATAGGCATACCAACAAAGCAGGCGAGTTGAATTTTATTTTATTTTATTTTATTTTTTGTTTGTTCAAGCAGGCTTATGATGAAAAAAAGAAATGTTCACCTTCTTCTCAGTATGCTTTTGTGCATAAATAGTTGTGGTTGCATTTGATTGTTTGTTGATTTTGTTCATACGTGATGCCATATGATTTTGTTTGTCTCCTTAAAATGATCAGATTGTTAATTGATTGATTGTTATTTGCTGTGTTTTTTTGAAGTGTTGGGGTCTTTATGTGGTGTTTTAAGGTATTTTTGTTTTAATGAATGTATTTATTTATGTGAGAAGTACTTATGTGATGGCAGTAGTTTAAGACAACTAAATAGTGTTCATCTTACTACATTTTATGCATTTGGCAGATACTTTTTATTCAGATCAACTAACATTGCATTCAAGGTGTAGCTACATTTCATCGTTTCCTGCGTTCCCTGAGAATCGAACCCATGGCCTTGGTTTTGAAATCTATAATAACAGTTCACCATTTAAAAAAAAAATAGTTTTTTTTTATTCTGGAACAGTGGAAAGGGATTTTGTTTCCATTTTCTTTTAGGTCCTAGAAGAAAAAAAGGTTTGTTTTTGGTTTCCTTTTCGCACCATTTCTGATTTACTTTCTTAGAGTTATTTATTCTAAATGGGCAAGTTCAAAAGAAAATCATTTGGAAAACTAAAAACAAACCTATCGAAATGATTGACTTCATTTTATACACTGTTGGTTTTTGTCTATATTTCATTCTCGCAGGCTGGATTTTATTTGTTTATCGGTCGGTTTGCTAGTAGAGTAGCTCAGCCATCATCTGATAAAGCGCGGATCAGCTTTAGAGACTTAAGGAGTTTGTATTTCTGCACAAAAATAGCCTCTCTGCTGCTGTTTGATGACATTATGTATGTGAGTGGATATCTTGATGCAACTCACTTAAGTGAGGATTTGGTAGAATCGATCTTTAAGCCTTTCTAGTGGTAATACCAGCCAGTGAGTAACTTACTAACAGCCCTTAGACAACAGAGAAGACAAATGCTACTGATTGTTTGATTGCAAGGAGAAGACAGAAAGAAGTTATAGAAGAGTTTTCGTCCTAATCGGCAGTGATATTTATCAATTGATGTTATTTTTTATTTTTGCTGGGTGGTTGAATAGGCCCACTCACCACAGAATGCAAATTTTTTTAAATCCCGGTCCACATTACTGTGTTAAATATGTTCTGGGGTGTATTCCAGAAAGCACGGTTAACTTACCGTCAAGCTAAACCCTGAACTTTCGGTTGATTAACCCCAAACCTTGCTTACTCGAGGTATGTGGTTCCAAAAACGCGTCCGGGAGTAAGTTCATTCACCCCGGAGTATTCTCAACAGAGCGACGAATCGACGAGTCACTATGGAAACGGAAACATTACCTTGTCATAGTGTTTTATAATTTATACAGATAACTGTTATATATGCCAATAAAATAAATAATAACCGTATTAGAATAATATATTACCTTATTTATGACTTATATTAGTGCTTCATCATTAACATATCATACAAATATATATACATATATTACATATTGTAATATTATATATTGTATTGTGCTATCTGTCACGCCCACTGAAGGCTCATCAGTAGATCACACGTGCACTAATAGCGCTGAAGTGAACTAACCCTGGAACATAACCTGCTCCGGAGCAGGTTATCTTCAGAGAGCAAGTTACTATAGTTACTTACATACCCTGAAAGTAACCTCTGATTTTGGAACCGAAAGCTGAGGTTATCCGCTCGCTTATCCTCAAACATACCCGGGTATGTCACATAACCTACTTTCCAGA
>NW_015547662.1:1194321-1217781 GCF_001515605.1 Sinocyclocheilus anshuiensis | reverse complement strand
AATATAATAACCATATTAGAATAATATATTACCTTATTTATTACTTATATTAGCGCTTCATCATTAACATATCATACAAATAGTGTATATATATATATATATATATATATATAATAGGCTATATTACATATTGTATTATTATATAATATTGTGCGCTGTCACGCCCACTGAAGGCTCATCAGTAGATCACACGTGCGCTGATAGTGCTGAAGTGAACTAACCCTGGAACATAACCTGCTCTGGAGCAGGTTATCTTCAGAGAGCAAGTTGCTATGGTTACTTACATACCCTGAAAGTAACCTCCGATTTTGGAACTGAAAGCTGAGGTTATCCGCTCGCTTATCCTCAAACATACCCTGGTATGTCACATAACCTGCTTTTTGGAATACCCCCCTGATTGGATGTTATTGTGCTGCATTGCATTTTCGCCTTTTTTTGTGTGGACAGTCAAATTGCTTTTCTCTAGAAACTTAGGTTAGGACTTACCGTCGTGTACGACTTTTCACCGCATTTTGCGACAGGATAGACACACGGCAGTGGTCAACCGTTTGACGGCAAATAAAGAGCTTCAACATCTGTATGCACGTACAAATAATTAACTGGACTTGAAGCTTTCATAAAATTAAAAATTAAACATCCAAAACTGTACATGGCATCATCACGAAGACGAACTATATGTTTATACGTGAAATTCTGGAGGGACATCGAATGGCGTCACGTGAGACGTAATGACGTATGCCATTAATCGAAGTATGTACTATAACATGTAAAACGGGAACATGAAAGGACTATTCTAAAAGCAACTCATGTAAACACCATAATCATAATATTGGCTTATTTAGAATAAGGTAAATAATTAGATTACTGATGTCCATGTAAACATAGTCAGTGTCTCCTTTAGAGTTTCAAAAGTGATCTCAATGATGAAACTTTGGTCAGACTTGCAGAGATACTCACATCTGTACTCATTTATTCACATCTGTACGTATTTATTTATTTATAACCAAGGCTGCATTTAGTTCATTTAAATTCAGTAAAAACAGTAATATTGTGAGGTATTAAAAGTAAAATATTTTACAATGTAATTTATTTCCGTGATGCCAAAACTGAATTCATTCGATTATGCTGATTTTTTTACTGCTTAAACATTTCTTATTATTAACAATGTTGAAAACAATTGTGCTGCTTAATATTTTAGACAGTGGTCATTTTTTTCTAGGATTCTATAAATAGAAAGATAAATAGAAAGTTCAAATGCCCTGTAAAAATGATTATTTAAAAAATGCTGGGTTAAAAACAGCCCAGCACTGGGCGAAATATGGACAGACCCAGCGATTGGGTTCTTTTGATCCAGCGGTTGGGTTAAATGTTTAACCCAACCTTCTGGGTAGTTTTATTTAACTCAACTGTTGTTTAAACATTTACTATGGTTGTCGTAAAATGAACCAAAAATAGGTTGTAAATTATAAATCAGACACATAATTACTACAGGCATCAGCAATAATCAACATGTGAACATTTATTAATAAAAAAAAAAAAAAAAAAGTTTATTATTTAATTATTATTGATTCAACTTCATTTATTGAACATATTAATAGATGTTAATTTCCAACCTATTTTGGGTTCATTGAAATATAGTAATTTCTAAGCAAACATACAAAACAAACCAACAAAATACAAAAACAATATCAGTCTTTGTATTTCAAAATTTAATGTTTAAGGAGTTAGTTTGTAATTATTTATGGCAGTATTTGCGGTAAATTAAAATTATTCTGTACACCCTATACACCCCTTTTTCCCAGTGAAGGTCAAGCTGAATTATTTTGTAATTTAATGTATCCTTGCCAAATAGAAGTGTTAAATTAGAAGTGTGGGGGAAAACAGTAATATATTTGTTTGGCATATTCCTAAAACAACATCTGGTTCATCAGTGATGAAAGTTCACTAATATCTGGTGCAATGCAGAAAAGAAGCTCATCTGCAACCAGTCATAACTGTTGAGGGGAATCTTAGTGATGCTTTTCCTTACTGACCTCTTTCTCTCGTCGTACCCTACCTCAATCATTTTAAGAGACCCAGAGGTTCTACTCTGTCTGAATCAATTATTGAGTTGCCGCCTCTTGAGAAGCGTCCAACACTAGGAGGTATAAATCTGAAACAATCTGGGCCATTACAAGATTATACTCAAACCTGATGTATTGTGACCCTACAAGCACTCTCTCTCCCCCCACACACAAATGCACAGAGCTGCTCTGAATTAGTAGCAAGGCAGATATCAAGGCATATACAAACCTTTGATGAGTCGCTGTGGTTTAATCTACTGTCAGAAGCCTGAGAGGAAGCGGTGAGAGTGAGTTGGTGTGGTGTGAGTGTTTGTGTGGCTCAAAGAAGATTTTAACTACAAGCTTGGAGTATCCTTTCTACTTCTCAAGGAGCCAATTACGGTTTAGTAGCATCCCCATTGCTTCTTGTGTTTGTGTACATATGTGGGTTGGAGTGGGTTAGCTTTGTTCCAAAACCTTTGCTAACACTATTCCTTCTAAAACAGCATACTGACTTTAATGAAACCTCATGTAACTGGTTTTGAACACTATTCTAGAGAACAGCTCGCCACGTGTAGCACGCTTTATGCAAACTCGCTGTGAATTAGAGTTTGACGTTAGCATGTGGCTAAGCTAACGGTACAAGGCTTCTCAAAAACGGCATATATTTCTCAAAATCCACGTTACTTTAGATTGTTGTAATCATTATTGCTGTTGACTCTGTCCACCATTTCACTGGAGTTCATCACAGTGTAGTTCACTGCGGTCACGTTTACCATCCCTTACAAAATTAACCGTGGTTTTATTATAGTATACCCGTTTGTATTACCGTTTGTATAACCACAGTTTTACTGCACATACCATGGTCATGGTTAAACTATGGTTAGTGTAACAAAACCATGGTTAATTTGTTGTTAGGTTTAACTAGTAATGTAAGTAGCAGTACATGTTTTTTTGTTTTTTTTTGGTTTGATTTGCAGTAAAATTTCTCCATATATTTAAATGTAAAGTTAATTGGGCCATTATGACATTTTTTTAATCTTTAAAATAGGTTAACATGTACATTTTATGTGGTTCTAAAAGCCTAAAGCTGTCCAAAGTATGTGCATATGCATACAGTACATACACACACGGTCTGTGCATGTCAGTGTGATTTTAAGGAGTTATGTTATCCCTTCCCTCTTTTTCCTCTTTCTCCTGTCTCCAAACCCCTAAAACCAAACACATTTTCCCAAAGAACGATGATGTTTGCTTTAAAGCCAGCATTAATTACCCAGAAGCCCTTGGGTTGAATTCTTAAACAGTATGGATCAATATGGGTTGTAAAAAGGCTGTTTGAGGGGGAGTTGTGTTACAAACCTGCTCCTTCTATAACACTGCGGTGAGGTTAGTGTAGTTAGATGACTATATAGCAGTAAATGTATTTATAAAGCTACTTGCAATGCTGTATTTTTTTTTCTTCTTTTTTGTAGTGTTAAAGATACATTATAATTGAAAATGGAGTATAAAAATCTGTTAGACTCTGCTATCATGTGCTTTAAATGTAACAAATTAGCAAACAGGGATCAGCTTCCTGTCTCCGTACCTTTGCTGCAGGGCTTCCTGTCTGTCTGATTTCAGTTGCTTGCTTTATGTCCTGTAAATGGAGACTTATTTCCGTTGGACAGAGAACAGAATTTCTTCTCTGGTGCAAAATATTTACCATTTCACCAGCTAAGCTCTGACGGCGGACAGTAAATTGCAAAGGTGCTATAAATGCTTATATCATTGAAATGGGTACACTAACCAATTTACACTGCTGAAACAACACCTCATGCTCCATTATGTGAATGTTTTACGCTAGGTTATTGAATAAACAGACTCAGTGCAGAAGTTATGTAAGCTAATAGCTGAACTCTTTAGTTAGGTGTACAGTCTGTGATTTTTTGCTGTCTGAAATAACTTTAGGGGAATCATAATAGATGTCTTTTGTGGTTGGACAAAAGTTTCATTGAATCAATTTAATGAACCTTAGTCTCTGCTTAAGTTCTAAAAGTGACGAAATTCTTGGGTTTGCAGTTCAACTCCTATAACAAGTGTCTAATGATTTTGATTTCTGAAAACACTTCTGGGGATAGTAAAGCATCTCTTTCGTCACTGGATAGAATCAATTTAAGTGAATCAGTGTCAATGAATCTTAGCCTCTGCCGAATCATTAAAAGTGACAAAAAATTTTGGGTTGCAGTTCTACTATGACTCATTTGCTTTCTGAAATATCTTTTGGGGATCGTAAAAGATCTATTTCGTTGTTGGACAGTAATCAGATTCAGTAAATCAATTTCAATGAATCGTAGCCTCTGCTGAAGTTCTAAAAGTGACAAATTTTGGATTGCAGTTCTACTCCTACAACAGGCGTCTAATGATTTGGCTTTCTGAAATAACTTTCAGGGATAATAAAAGATCTCTTTTGTCATAGGGCAGAATCAGTTTAAGTGAATCAAGTTCTAAAAGTGACAGACATTTTGGACTGCTGTTCTACTCCTAAAACATCTAATGAAGAACTAATAGGAGCATAGCTTGAGAATTGTAGGTGTATGCGTGACACTGCCAATTGTTTCTAAATTCTTAGCTAATATATAGAATTGCCCCAAATGTTTTTGGAAACTTAAATCACACTTCAAAATGTCAGAACTTCATTGCATTGGATAAAAAATATCAAACTTTACTGTAAGTTCAACAGGTGTCCACTGGTGTTGTTCATCACATTCACAAATGAACATGTTGTTCAAAGCCACACTGTCTACCTTTGCTTTTACCCAAGATCTGGCAAGACACAGTCGTAAAAGTCTCAAAAAAGTCAAACCATATTCAGTCTGCATTTGGGCCAGTCTCCCAGACAAAGATTTTAGTCACACTATCACAGCCAGATTGTAGTCCAAAGCAAAATGGCTCTCATAATGAGCATTCATCATGTGAATAGCTTCTTAGACTAGAACAAATCTGGCAAAGTTTTCTTGGGAGCATGTCATCATTCGGATAGCAGAATAATCACATCATTTCCTAGATTGTGACATGCACTAATGGGTCATGGATTTGATAAATCACTGCGGCCTACGCGTCAAACATCAACACATGCAGTTTACTCACCATATGTACACAGCATATGCAATGATATGTGTGTAAAAAGTATTTTTTGTCACTTTTTGCTATATTTCTTAAAATTCAATTTGAATTTCAAAGACTGGAAGACTACGATGCACTGGATGTCAAAGGCCTATTTGTAGCGCTGAGCCCACAGCAATAAAAAACAAACAAATATATAAATATATAATCAAAAACTAGATTTGAAAGCCGTGTAGTTTTTTTTTTTTTTTTTTCGGCAGGTCAGCAGCTTATGCCAATAAATTCAGTACTCATAGTAATGGAGTGTGTGTATTCAATATGAAGAATTTAAACTGGTTCTTTATTGGCCTTTTACTGAATCTAAACTTAAATAGACCCACGGAAGATTAGGAAGCAGACAGGGAGAGTGAGAGCGAGTTAAAAAGCGTGGCTGTTAAAGTGAGTGCTTTGAGGAACATATGATTTAGCAGACTTGAGTTTCAGAACAGATATCATGGCATGTGTGCTCACAGGTTGTTTACGTTAGCACTCATCGGATTAGAGTTGGAGATAGCGTCACTTTCCTGTCTGTATGGATTCAGTCCTGTGTTAAATGCACATATCCATCTTTTTTGTTCGGGTCTTGGTGTACAGTGGCCAATATATATATATTTTAAGAACTAAATTTAATTTCTATGCATTTTTTCCAGAACTAATTTCCTCATTGTTATGTATTTTTAATTACATTTTAATAAGCTATATTAAATGTTTTTATTTATTTTAATATACTGCATATACTGCACAGTCTATTAAAAACGAATGAATAAAAGCACTTAAAATAAACAAAGAATTACATTTTGCATAATATATTTTTAATAATATAATTTAATTAGACTTTGCATGTTTATGCTAGACTTACAAAGAGTCTTTGACAGAGATTTAGTTGAGGAGGAAAATAAAAAATAAGATCCTCATTCATAGGAAGTTTGTAGAATTATCTTTAAAGATCTGTGTGCTTGTATCTAATTTGTGGCCTGCGGTTACTGATTAAACTGGGTCCATGAATCATGGGCCTTAGAGAACATGGTGTTTTTACTTTTAATCAATTGGACCCAAAGTCATTTTAGTGGATGTTTGAACTCAAGTTTACCCAGATATCCTTCCTAGCAAAATACACACACGTACGTTAGAATAATGTTTAACAACCCAAAATTTAATACTTTTGGTTTTAATTTTTAACAGTATATCAGTTAGTACCAAATTTTTTATATATTTTACATTAAAAGTGTGTTTGTACTATTATTTTTAATAAATGCTATATTTTGATATTTATATTGTGTGCAATGCCATTCATGCCACACACACACACACACACACACACTGTCTGAATTATAGTCTGTGTATGTCTAATGGTGTAAATAGTATAAATAGATGCATATATAGGCATTTAAATTCACTCAGGTTACTTTGTAAAATATGTTTGTTTTGAATATTTCTAGGTTTATTCTGTATGATTGTGACTGTTTTTCTTGTGAAGTCTGTGTACATTGAAAAATATGTGTGTGTGTGTGTGTGGGTGGGGGGGGGTTGTATGTTTTTTTTTTTTAAGTGAGTTTGATATTTGTGTGTGCGCTTGGAAGAAAAGAGTATAAGAGAGACTGTGTGTAAAAGATGAAAGCGATTCGGATGCTGCATTCAGAACACCAAGAATCCCCTCATGACACCCAACAAATTACGTGCCTCGGTTTTCCAGTGTCAGAGCGTGAGTGTCGACCATTAATCAAACCAAAACTTTCCAAGAGCTGTAATTATGCTAATGAACCTTACTCATCTCACTCTCCTCACTTACTCATTGGCCCTCACTAGGGTCAGAACATCGGTTATTCTTTTGCAGTGTGGCCTCCCTGAATTATAATTCCTGAGACGTCGAGTTCACCTGATTGGTCGGTCCTAATGGGGATGCCGTCTGAATGAATTCATATGGATGCGAGGTTAATTTAGAGACCATGTTATATACAGAAGCTGATAGAGCCGGGTTTAAAAATGATCTGTCTCATCCAAAAACAACAAGAGGGTGAATTTCACGAGACCGGTCATGAAACGGATCATAATTCATCCCAAGATCAAAAGAAAATAATTAATAATTTTTAGCATGAAGAAAATGAAGTGTATTTTTAGGATCATTAAATCTTAAAGGATTAGTTTAATAAATAATGACAGAATATCACTTTTAGATGAACTATCCCTGTAATGGTCTTAAAATAGATTTTCTTTATGATAAAACAACAACAAATTCTTTTGATTTTGTGATAAAATGTGACCTAAACATGTTTTCTGTGTCAGTATTTAGTCAAGATTTTAAAAAAAGAGAGAAAAAGATCTGCTCTCATAGAAAGTTCGGAGAATTATCTTTGAGATCTCTGGGAAGCTTGTATCTGTCAAGTAATTTGTGGCCTACGGTTACTGATTAAAGTGAGTCCAGGAATGGTGGGCCTTAGAGAACAGTACTGTTTATCTATCTCTGTCGGCTACACAACATCGAAGCACTCGGGGCTGTACACAATCCACCGCTCTATACACACACAGCACCGTGAGTGTCTGATATCTGTCCACCCTCTCCTCTCATCTCCTATCCTGTCCTCGCTGAAATTGTTTTTAACTCGCTGACGGTTTGAGAGGCCATTAAAGTGACACACACACACACACACACACACACTGACTCACACACAAACAGACAACTTCCCCAATTCCGAAGCCTTGCTGTAGAGTCTCAACAGATACAAGCCTTCTAGAACAAAAATCAATACTGTGGAATTGTCCCAGCAGTCTTTAGAGAGTCCTCTGCTGCCAAGTAGGGGTCCGGTTCATGGAAGACTCTGGGAATTCCCACTTCCTGATTCTTTTAGTCTCTGGAGTCACCCTTCTAGCATCGCTGCCGACATTTTTCTTTGACATTTTTGGCACTTTGCTTTGGGTTTTTGCTGTACGTTTGTGTGTGTGTGTGTGTGTGTGTGTGTCCCAAAGATATCTATAGTAGCTGGAGAAAGCTATCAGTTAGCATCATGCCAGCTCTCCCTGGAAATATATAAATATACAGTATGTTTAAATCTGCCTTTGCACTCAGTTCCACTGACATATTGTTTTTGAGCCAATCCCCTGAGCTGTAAATGTCATGTGACTAAGTTCTCTAGGTGTGTTTGACTTGATGTGACTCTGTGCAGACTAATCGGCGTCTGACTTGAAGCGGTGCTGGTTAGAAATGTCGTCTGACTTGAGATGGTTCCGGTGGGCTCTGATGACAGCACAGCTGTTTCATGATTGGCTGGATTCGCAGATGACAACGATGATGCACATTTCGCGTTTATTCTAGCACATTCAATTCCACTAATGCTTGCAAATCTGTTTTTATAACAGTCAAAGCACTTTTAATGTAATTAATGTTACATTGTGTCATGTTTATCAAAATGAAACTGATAAAAAACCCCCCACTTTATTGGTATATAGGTTTATGTTGAACTTTATCGTTTCTGTCTGAAAACATCTATGTATTTGACAAATATTGCAGCTAAGCCACTTCATCTGGGATAAACTTCGCAAACACTTCACGAGTGTCACTGCAGGAAGCAGAATGTGTCTGACTTCACGTCTCCATTTTCAACTCCTACCCAACTGAATGTGGCAAATCTTGGTTAAAGAAAGATTGGTTAAATCCAGCCACAAATGTCAAACACACCTACTTTCTGACTAGCAACTATGCTGAGCTGTGACTTGAAAAGTAGTAGGCAAATAGATACTGTAAGCCATGTTGTCACTTTTAAGATCTCCTCTAAACCAATTGGGCACTGGAAAAAAATTGCTATAATGTAATGACATATTTCTGATTTAAATATTGGCAGAATGCACAGCTAATTTTGAATGGCTGTCAATGATAAAATGGTGAAGATGGTGAAGTTACAGCTTCTACCAACATACTATGCAATGATGCAGTGCTAGCTAGCAAACCTTTACACTTTTTTGTGTATCCAAATGTAATATACTATGCTTGGTCATGTTAATAAAAGTTATTTTAAATTATTAATAATAACTACAATTAAAAGCTACTCTAAGTAGCTACTCACAGTGTTTTCATACTCGGTGGCTAGTTATATACAATGCTGACAGAGCATGCTAACTCTCATTGCAGGATCCCTGGAAATACATGATCAAATCTGACATCTTTTTTCATTGGTGCTTAGTTTCACCGCCAGTTTGTTTTTGAGCCAATCACCTGAGCTGTAAATATAATGTGACTAATTTCTCTGGAGTTAATTTGTCACTTAGAAACTATTCTGAGTTGTAATGTGAAAAGCAGCAGACAGAGAAATTAAAAGCTACTTTCTCACTTTTAATATCCTTTCTAAACCAGTTGGGCACTGGCAAAACATCTGCTATAATATGATAATGAAATATTTCTGATTAAAACTTTGGCAAAATACCCAATTTTGAATGGCTGTCAATGGAGAAAGATGCTTTTTGTTGCCAGATGGTGTAGTTATGGCATCTTCCAGCAGGGTGTAACAATGCAATACTAGCTAGCAAAACCTTGACAATTTTTTGTGTCCAAGTAAATGTGCGTGTGGGTCATATATTTGCCTCAGCTGCCCAGTGGGTGAAAGTATTACCATAATTAAGATCTTGGATGCTTAGGGAAAGACCTTATGAGACAGGGAAGATGAGCCTAAATGAGGGAAATTGAATTTGACATTTGGTGTGTTTTAGTGTGCGTTTGTGTTTGAGAGAGAGATAACTGTAGTGTGTGTGTGTGTGTGTGTGTAAGAGAGATTGGACCCTTGCTGGTGGAACAAGTCCTGTTCCAGATGTGTCTCAGCATGACCGTGGCCTGCCCTGTGAAATGGTCACTGCTGGACAGAGAGGGATATTAGCAGCACATCTGTCCAGCTGTCCGATTAGAATGTTCTGTAATGTGCTTTTAAACTGCAGCCATCTATATAAGCTTTACATAGTTCAGCATGTTCCTAGATATTTTCAGGTTTTATGTTTAGGGTTTATGTCGTTGCTTAAAGGGATAGTTAACCCAAAAATGCATATTTGCTGTTAATTAGCTCACCTTTTAGGCCATCCAAGATGTAGGTGACTTTTTTTCTTCTTGATTAAAATAGTAAAGAAGATTTTTAGCTGAAACCGTGCTCCTTAGTGATTCATAAAATGCAAGTCAGTGGCTGCCAGTTATTGAGAAAAAAAGCATATCAAGGAACTCATTATTAATACACGTGGCTCCTGTATTGAAGTCGTATGAAGCTAAATGATCGGTCTGTGCAAGAAATTAAACATTATTACCTGTAATCCAGAGCTTCAGGCAAACAGGGAAGTCTGATTCTTTTATTAACTATTAACTATTGACCAAAATATATATATATATTAAAATAAGATTATAAAATGGATTATAAGATTTGGTAATAATAGCTGCAATTAAAATAGCTATTCATAGTATTCTCAATGGATGTACTCAGTGATTTAGAATTACTTATTTATTTAGTTTAGTTTAGTGAATGAATTTTGGGTCAATTATTTCTAACAGTTATTCATAACAAATCATAGTTACCCATTCCAGTGTCATTCCATATTCTGAGAGTATGGATTGGTGAATTTATTTATTTTTTTATTTTTATTTAGTGAATGAATTTTGGGTTAATTATTCCTAACAAATCATAGTAACCCACTCATTTCTATGGGGAACTTACAGTTAATTTTTGGTGTACACATTTTTTGCTGACTGTTATTATGAGACCAAATGGGACTGTTATTATAGGACCAAATTGGAGGAAATATCATTAGATGCTTAGCTAAATATGCAAAATAATTAAAACTTCAATAATTAAAAAAAAAAACAACAACACACATTTTGTTAAATGAGAGCCTGGGTGGGGAAGTCTGTGATTCCTTTAGAGAAATGTTGCTCCAAGACCAACAAAGGGCTTTGATCCAGGTATATGTGCAACTTGGCTAAACCAGCCATGCATGTACTGTATATGATATACATTTTTATCCCTCCTTGCCTTTCCTGTCTTTGTTTCTCAGTAATGGATGTATCATAGCACTGGTGCATGATGTGGGTGGGAGTGAAGTGGGTTGGAGGGAATGAACGCATCATCGCTCGGAGCGAGGAGTAGGCTTGACCTCTTTGATCTGCAAAAAAAAAACAAAACAACAACAACACGCTAACATTCTCGCGCACAGATGTGGGATCTGAATGGTACGAGAATGGTAAGTTAATACTCTTGAAAGCTGACGCATATAGTCGTCCCCTGTGTGTTGGAGCCTGGGTAGCTGATAGCCAAGAGATTGACAGGCAGGGCTGAGGTTATGTGAAAAACAAACACTGTAAGTTAAGACAATAAATAACAGTAGATAGACATCATTCTGTTGTGTTGTCAACACTGCAGTGTAGTCTGATTCTCAAACAATCGATGAGCCAGTTTGAATGAATTGGTCAAAAAGTAATAAGTCAGTAAAAAAGTCACGAATAAGTCAACCAAACTCATCAGCCTAAAACTGTTTACTTACTCATTGAATCAGTCAAAACGGTTACTAAATGAACATCTGAGGTACACTCTCACTGGAATTCATTACTTTTGCTCATATTTGATGTAAAAAAAAAAGAAATGTCTTAACTTCACATGAAAGTGTTTTTTTATGTGCATTAGGATTTAATATTTTTATTTATAATGTATTTTAAATTTTTAAAACACATCTTGGAATCACTAAATTGGAATCATACAATTTTTAAAACCAATTATTATACAACATTAGTTCTAAGATTTTAATATTTTGAATTTTAAAATCTTAGATTTCAGCTGAGGACGACCCCCACGGAACACAATTTTTGAGCGATTGTGATTGCCAGTTTCCCTCGGTTTGTTTTATTTTGGCCATGATTGGGCAAGTTTTGAGTTACAATTGGGCTGGTTTTGTTATGAAGACCTGGCAACCCTGCTGATAAACTACAGTATTTTAGTGCTCCAACTAGAAAAAAGAATATTCATTATAAAAACACCCATGGAGTTTTTTTTCAATGATATAATTAATTTACATTTTCCATGTCTAGAAATCACCCTTCTAAAATTAGGTTTTCTCTTGTATCTGTTTTTTTTTTCAGAATAGTTGTTGAAGGGGTGAAATAAAATGAGAAATATCTTGATTTTTAGCCCTTTTGGCTTATGGTAATGCTTGTTTTATCTTATTTTGAATCAGTAAAGTCATATTGGAAGTTTGCCGAGGCCCCAGCAAAGGTGGTTGAAAACCACTACTCTTGAATCATTAAATTTCTCATGGTTTTCATCCCTATTGATGATACATTAGCATGTTAGCACCTGTGGGACAGCTAAGTTGAGTTCAACAGCTGCTGTCAAGGTCAAATAACGAATGACCGACCAATAATAGTGGGAGGGTTCATTTAGCTTCTCAATCTCACTCTCCCATTGTTTCTATCTCTCTGGTTCTCTCTGAAACAAGAGGAGGTCCATTTCGGCCCCATCACTATCTATTTCCCTCTCACTTTTTCTCTCTCATCTATTTGCTCTGGATCAAGAAGTAAAAGGGAGGAATTTTAATTAAGTATGGCACTGTGGGCTGGTCGAAAAAAAAAAAAGGATCGAGCAATTATAGCGGTGGTCGGAGAAAAAGGACTGCTCTCGTAGACAGTTAGTGGCTAATTATGCCCTGCATCAGCATAAAGCTCTGCTAATGAAATAACCCATATCCCTCATCTCTTTCACACTCTCTTTCCGGCACTCAACATCCAGGAGAACAGGCCTATAAGGTCAGGGGCCATACAAAATTCACATTACTGTTTATTAAGATGACTACGCCACAGCCAGGGGTCCTCACATTCCAATAACATGCTTGGTATCCGTGGCGATGATTTGATTATGACCCCGATGTCTGTGTATTTAATATGTGAATGTAGAAAAAGGGGTTTCAGGAGACCCCATGAGGAGCTGTAATTGATAGGGCTGTTTCTGTAATGTCTTGACCACACTGTGCATTTCATGAAAAGTGCAGGCATCAGTGACCTCAAGTCATCTGTTGAAGAGTACTTCACCCATTAATGAACATATTAGCTTATAAAATCAAATTAATCTCAAAATTATCACTGTAAATAATGAACATGGCATCTGAGGATTAATTCGCTATTCTTTGTTCTCCGTTACTTTACTGTATTTTGCGGGTCCCCTTAAATCCATATGCCATACTAACAGGAAATTATGCTTCTATGCTAACAGTTCGAGAGCTGTAGATCCAATCACACAACTTTGCGATGCTGTTAGCAAATGTTCTTTGGAACTATGGATTCAGGAAACACCAAATCGTTGATATACAGTATATATACACGCACAGAAGCGTAGGAAAATGACTCAAAAAGCACCATAACATATCTTAAAAGGGTCCATATGGTTCATACACTAAATACAAGGCTTGACAGCCCTATTTCACATTCATTTTGAAAAGAGAGGCCAAGATATCCTTATGAACGTGAGTAAATTTTCATTTTTGCGTGAATTAATCGTATTATTATTAGATGGCACCCAGTCAAACTTGCCACTGTTCTCTTTTTCATATTAAACACGAAGGCAGACAGCTTTCAGCCAGTTAGTTATATTCTCTCCGTAATCTCATTCTTGCCATTCTGAGCTTATCTTTACAGCATGTGTAGTCATTCGTCCTCTTGAGTGTTTCACTCCCTCGTTCTCTCACTCCTTCGCTCCTGAGGGGGGAGTGTGGGACATGTAATTAAAGCAAATTGCTGCGTTTCTTTAATCTAATTGCTCACAACATGGGTCAGAGCTTTGTTCCTGACTAGTCAACTCATTACTCATCCCCATAAAGAAGATGTCTTTCTCTCTGGAGTACGTGTATGTGTGTGTGGTTTAGGATACTGTATGTTTGGGTGTGCTTTAGGGTGCAATTGGCCAATCTGAAAATGAGATCAAGCGCGTAGATGACTATGTTCATACTTCATTAAATACACATGAAACAGTTGGTTATTGTGTATGCAATCATTTTGCACAACTTATTTTTTGTTTCTTGCTTCTAATCTGCCATAAACGTATGGATGACAGATTTTGAAATTAAATGTGCTGGATCCAGTGGCGTGTGGTAGATTAATGAAATGAGAAGGCGTTGTCCCAGGCCCTGTGATGAGAGGGACCCATTAAGGTCCTCTATCGTATAGCATACTCATTTGGCTCGGGGGAGAGGGGGCTCACCCATAAATATTTGCTCCAGAGCCTGTGAAATACAGTGGCAGCTCTGAGTTAAAGGCAGCTGGAATGCATACAAGTACCATTTACAGAATATTTTGTTTGCAAGAAAAGTTTAAACAGCAGCATTCAGGAATTGTTCACTCATTAAAAAGCTGGGAACAAAAATGGCTAGTACTGGCTAGTATATTTAAAGTAGTATGTTTAAAACCATGTTCACTTCCATGAGATGGAAGGAATAGTTCAGCCAAAAATTTACATTTGCTGAAAATTTACTCGCATGCAGGCCATCTAAGATGAGTTTGTTTATTCATGGGAACATATTTGGAGAAATTTAGCATTACATCACTTGCTCACCAGTGGTGAATTTGTTCCTTACAAACATGCAGCTTAGACATTAATTGATGGACTGGAGTTTTGTGGATTATTTGAGGATTATTGTGATGTTTTTATCAGCTGTTTGGACTCTCATTCTGATGGCACACATTCACTGGTGAGTAAGCAATGTAATGATACATTTCTCCAAATCTGTTCTGATGAAGAAACAAACTCATCAGGATGGCATGAAAGTGAGCATATTTTCAGCATATTTTCTTTTTTGGGCAAACTATTCCTTTAAGACTCAATCATATTAGAAACCCCTTTTTGTGTAATTCCGCATCCTGAACGCTAGGTGTTAGTTTTCAAAAATAACATGGATTTTAAAAAAGTATAATAAAGCAACAGTTATTTTAGTATATCTCTTATTTGTGTTTATTTGCTGTTGATCTTATTATTGTTAGTTGTTTTTTTTTCTCTAATAATTAAAATCAAATCCTTAGTAAACATAACTAGTTTAATTATGGTTGCAGACACAGAAATGCAGCTTTTCTTCAAGCAAAGTGGTTATCATAAAAAGCCTCTTTTACATCAGGGATGCTAATTTTATTGAAAATATAGCACTCACTATTAAAATTGCCTCCCTGACAGGCTTTTTAGTTCATTTCAGTGCTAATGTGACCAGAATTGATGATATCTGACTGTGAGTGTTGCTCTTGAATAGTGTATAAAAAGTAAGTAAGTAATTTTTTTTTTTTTTAAAGAACACACAACCTCCCTGACCTCCTTGGATAAAACGCCCCTGGCTGGATCACTATTTGTACTTGATACTGGTGAAGGCAGGAAATGTCATTTTTTAAAATCAGAATTAATATTGGGTGTTCTGCCTGTGATAGCTGACCTTCAGCTCTTGTACTGCATGGCACTGTCGGTTTAACTGGCGTTTGATTAATATGCCATATGTTCTTTTCTAGAGTCACATTAGAATAGGATTATGGGGGATAATTATCATGACAACAGTGATAGTCTCTCATTATAAATTACCCTGCATTGTATGCATGTGTGTGTGTGTGTGTGTGTGTTTGTGTTTTCTTGCTAGCCTTGATTCTGTGCAGACCATCTGGTCCACTAAATGTACATCCTACAATCAAAGATCTCTCATATTCTCTTGTTCTTTTTATCACTCTATCAACTGCCCTCAAAATGTCAAACTCTATTTCTCAGGAGGATGTCGGAAAGTGAATGATAGGCATTCTGTATGCCCTCCCAAACTAAGACTGTCTGCTGCCCTCAGGATATGGACGTATATACTGGATATATATATATATATATATATATATATATAACCAAAACACTTTTGTGCATGAAATGTGCAAAACACATTTTCTCGTTGCTTGTGATGTGGAGCCTTCGAGTACAAGTCCTATGATACACGATAAAAGAGCTCAAAGACTTATAGAAGCAAGCTAAAATGGCATGATTGCTTCAGCATATGGATTTTTATCTAACGTTTGCTTTTGTTAATACTGTTGGTTGGGTAAGTGGTACATGATTTTCAAATGTTAGCGCCACTCACCGTGGCATTTCATTTCTAAAATGCTGTGATAACCACAACAACACAACTCAATACAACGTTACCACATTTAAAGGTCCAGTGAAGTGCCTTGAAACACATGGCGTTTTTCAATGTGTTGACGTAATTTCAACTGAAACAGGAAGACAGGGCGGGACATATTTGTTCTGAACAGGGACTTAAATTGTTACAATGTATTTTATTATTTATCACTTAGAGTGAGACTCAATGATTTGTTTGATTTAACTAATTTCCCATTATAAATTATAATATAGCTTGGTTTATTGGTCCATTGGTTTGGGTTTATTTCTCACCACAAGTGTACCTCTCCAGAGTTTGTTTTCAGTCTGAATGAGATCACTTCGTTCAGTCGATCTCTGACAAACGCTCCAAAATTAGCCAGGTATGAATATGCCCTGAATCTGAGATTGCTCAAAGGGTATTATTGTTGTACTGTAAAGAGCTTTGGATAAAATGTTTGCTAAATGACTACTTACCTCACAAGCCTTTCATGGTCCCAGCTTATAGACCTCCTGATTCAGCACCAACCGTCAGTCTGGTTCTACCTTTTCAATCACTCAAGTCCTGTCGAGTCGCTGTCCATGGTGCTGAAGCTCTGCTTACTCGCTGAGAGGCAAGTGAGGCATTTCATGTGCCAAGGATTGGACAGGAAAGCAGGACGGAAAAAGAAAGAATGGTAAAGGTGCAGTTTTTTCTCCTCCTCACATTCCTTCTATCAAATACATGAAGCATTTGATCTCTGGGCTTTGATCTTCCCACCATGAGCAGCTAAGGAGAAAAAAAGGCAGAGGCGGTACTCTTTCTTTCTCTCTGGAGCGTGAAACATAGAAATGTGTCACTGTGTCTCTTCTGATGAGAGCCTGGCTTTAAGAGGTTTGGGGCACCTTGTGATTGAGAGTTTCAACTTCTTCTGTTCTAGACATTTTCTGTGTAGTGGGCATGGATTTGGCCTTTCACAAACTGAGAGAGAGACTGGATAAAGGTCTCCGTGATCTCTCTATGGACTAAAGTAAGAGGCTGTTCTCCTCCTGATCCTGTTTTCTCTCAAACCCGTCTGAAAAATGATGATGTCTTGTCACCTTTTTATTCGGGCTGAAGGACCCCTAGAGCTCTGTCTAAAGGGTGAGAATGATAGAGGAAGAGAGAGAGATATAGAGATGTGGAGAAATTAGTAATAACGAAGCACTGAGGAAAGAGATATTCAAAAGCCATTATCTTACACCCAATGCCATATCTGATGCAAAACCAGTGATTTTACAATGCGACCCATTTTACTTGCGTAATCTGACACATTTCAGAGTTAAACAGGATACATGATAAGAAAATAGGAAAAATCTAATGATTTTATTCAATGGGAATAGATTAGATGACAAGAATGAGTTTTCGGTCAGTTGGGGAAGACTATTTTCCTCATGAAACATCGTGACATCTACTTTTGAGGAGATATTTTGAGGACATGGAAGCTCAAGGACAAGTTAACCGTTGAGAGCATCGCTGACCAATGGCAATTGCCCAAACCTCTCTAAAATATGGCAGTTTGGTCATATGCCATGCGAGAACCAATAAAGTATGACATTTCCAGTTTGTTTCGCCATTTTTGATGTAGTCTTTGTATAAATGCCAATAAAGGCTTAAATTGAAGTGTACCCATCAGTCAAGTTTAATTTCACGCTACCTTTGTGTCCTTTTTGGAGCTTGGAAGTTTTGGTCGCCATTAACATATAATATGGTCAGAAAGAGCTGAAACATTCTTCAAAATATCTTCTTTTGTCTTCTGCAAGAAAGCCATGCAAGTTGAATAAGTAAATGATGACAGAATTTACATTTTTGGGTGATCTCTTTAAGACCAACAAACCATTTCTATCTCTACCTGTTCTATCGCTTTATGTGTCTCTTCCACACACATATTTTGCATTGGCTTTCTCAGGGGCAAAAGATCAGCTTGTCACAGTATTGTTTGCAGTGTAAAATACAGAGGGAACACGAGAAAGACAAAGAGGACATGAACAGCAAGAGAAAAACGCTAGCCAGTCACCTCCCGCTGGAAAATGACATTTTGGATCTGCGATGTCATCGTGAAAGCAGTCACACAAACACACATGTCCCTCTGTTCTAATAGAAGCATAATGAGTCCTGCTCCTGTCAGAGAGAGGGAGGACAGACTAAGAGAGGGATGGAGAGAGGGAAAGAGACAGAGAGATACAGAGAGAGACCATGGCCTCGTCCCTAACAGATGTGAAACTCCTGCTGGCACCACATTAAATTGATAGACTGCAGTGTCAAAGCCTCCTCCATCTCTCTGTCTCTTTGTCTCAACATTTTTCTCTTTTTTTCCCGCATTTTGCTCACTTAAAGCGATAATTTACCCATATTTTGAAATTCTTTCATTATTTACTCACCCTCATGTCGTTCCAAAGCTTCAAGACTTTATTTCGTTTACATAACTCAAAAGGATCATTTTTTTAAAGAATATATTGGCCATTTTGTCACATAATAAAAATGAAAAACAACTATGGAAGTCAACTCCAAAATTATAAATAGCCTTGACCCATAATACCAAGTCTTATAAAGCCATGTGCTTTGTGTTAGAAAAAGACACAATTTAAATAATTTTCCATTGAAAATCGTATTATTCATTCCAGCACTCCTCTGTATGTTCATGAAAGAAGTAGCAATGCGCAAGTTTTAGAATGAATCATTATTTTGAGTACAATCTTTTCAACGAGTCATTGATCCTGTTCACAAAACCCATTTGAATGATTAATTCAAAGCACAGATCAAAGATTACATGACGTATGGCCGACTCTATCTACACCTACACTTAACATCATTAAATAATTCTGTATTTCTAGCATGCTTTATCTGGCAGCATTTCCACAGACAGGAACATCCTCACAGAAAAAAAAAATAAAAAATGAGTGACAGAGCATGCATGAGATACTGCCTTTTATCTAAACAGTGATGTAATGTTCAGACAAAATATTCTCCTTGTAGACCTAAAGGCTTTAAGTCTCTAATTTGTAGTCCAAGTCAAACCTCTATTGCTAACAGGTAGAGTTGCATGTCACAATCTCTGATGTCTTCTCAATCCAGTTGTTTGTAGTATTCAAAACCAACCAGACTGTTTAATTTTGAGAAGCATTAGTGATTCGGTGGCGTAGTCTGTCGCTCTTTATTATGTAACAGGTGGTGAAAAGCCATACAAAAAGTCTCTGCTTTCTTTTTCAATTACAAATTTAGTTATATAAGTAGCATTTTATTATGGAAGGGTTCGGTTTAAATTATGGTCTCTTTTGACAATGATAAAATCTGATTGTTTCAGAAACAAGTACATTTGATTTGTGTGTTGGCTCACACACACACAAGGGGTTACACAGCTCATTTTTACAAACTGACTTGTCATTGTAATTTTATCTAATTACAATTGCTTAATTTTTGGAATCTTATTATGTAATCCATATTACACGAAATCAGTTACTACCCATACTGTCTATATAGTATGAATGTGTGTAGTATGAATGCATTCTGGACGTCTTACATCCGTCATGTTGTCATTGCCAAGTGACTTACAGTGTCAGTTGCTTCGCTTAACTGCCTTTCACAACTCCTGTCCTGTGGCCTCATGGGATAGTAAAGTGTCCATTAGGTGCGTACTTCAGAATCTCACCAGAAATAGTAGGTCATCCATGGACTTTTTGCCTATTGATTTATAAATACTGTGAATTTGGACATACTACTCTGTACACATGTAGTTTTTTGCTCACATATATGCAATTTCGGAAGCAGCCACTGTCTACATAATAAAGTAGCCAGGGCATCTGCCCCTAATGACAATGGTTATCATATTTGTGCAAAACAGCAATAACAATCCATTAGGTTAATTCATAGTATATAGTGTACCCCTTTACCAGTTATTATAGACTTATTTGGACAAGACACGCATGCAACACAATCTGCTGTCTCTCTCCAGAAGAGAGACCTTTTCTCTTTCTTGATTATACTCATTCCAGAAGTAAGTGATGAGGAAGGGCAAGAACTTTGATAGCTGTGATTTTAGTCTAATGACTATTCACTCACACACTGATACAAACGAACACTCTTAAACACAGCCATTTAACTAACATACAATTTGTCCTGTCATTCTCCACCGTCATTGCGCTTAAAGACTGCACGAAACTGCTTTCGAAACTTTTTTTTTTTTTCTCGCATTTAACTTCTGTGCTGTAATGCATTTCCAGGAGAAACTGGATGGGAAAATATGTAGGATGGGACTTGGTTGTATCCAACATCAGGATTTAATTGGATTAAACATGTTATTAAGCTATGAAACATTGGTTAATATAATTTTTCTCCACCTACACAAATTTGGTTACATCAACAGAAAAGTTGTTTCCGAGGCAGAAAAAGCAATATTTGATAATCGTATAAATAACTTTACATGAAATATTATGAATTATGATTATGAGTTATAATTATGTAACATATATTGAGGGAGGAATTTACATTGTACCCGCTCATAGCGTCTTTTATTTGCGCAAAGCTTGCTAAAGGAATTATGCAAATCAGGAAAAACCAGCCTGAGCTGGTTTGCTGGTCTTATCTGGTTTCCCAGGCTCAGGTTGGCCATCTAGCTAAACAGCAACCTGGAAGACCAGCTAAAACCAGCTGAAAATAGCTGAAAATAGTTCAATCATCTACAGCATTCATTGGGATATAGATGTCAGTTTATAATACTCTTCTCCAACATTTAATTGTCATTAAAATAAGTTCAGTCGCCATAATCACTAAGACATACACATACACTACAGCTTTTTTTAAAGGAATGATTTCTGAAGAATCATGTGACACTGAAGACTGGAGTAATGGCTGCTGAACATATTTAAAATATTAAAATAGAAAACAGTTATTTTAAATAATAATTAACTGTTAATTAAATAATCTAATACGAATTCACAATATTACTGTTTTTACTGTATTTTGATCAAATAAATGCAGCCTTAAGCATAAGAGACTTGTTTCAAAAATATGTTTAAAAAAAGTAGTTTTGTGAATAACGATGTGTGTTTGCACTAAAAAAGAATGACAATAATTCTTGTCAGTATGTTAAAGGTGTTTTCCTCACCTCTTATTTCCTCTCACCTTCTTTAAGCAAAACCTCAATGCCTACTCACACACTCTCACACATCTCGATCCACATACAATGGCTTATTCTATACACATTTCTGCACAGAGTTGTCTCATTCTGAGAGTGTGAAGCTGAAGTTGAGTTCTGTTCTGGCAATGCGGTGTGCACCGAATACATACCCTCAGCTGAACCCGCCCTGTTATCTTCCAGTTCCAGCCTGACCACCTCACACGACTAGCCTATTCAAGGAAAAAACTTGATTTGTTGTGATTATAATTGCAGTTCTTCAGTGATTGTATATAGTTGGTAATGGACTGTCTTTTGCAGGCTACCTTATGTTGTTATTTTGCTGTCAGTCAAACATTTACATAGATATAGAGGATATGGAGGTCATGAGATATGAGTATGTGAGGGAAAACCTATAGTGAGCCATCCTAGACAGCATTTTAAAGGGGGTCGCACACTAGACAAGAAGCACAGCACTTTGCCACAGCGGTTTTTAAAATTTGAACATATTGCTCTCTATGAGCGTCTGACAGTGCCGCACAGCTAAGATTGCAGAGGATGCTGAAAATCATGCATTGCCACTCACATAGTTTTTCTTTAAATTTGTCACAAATTATTATGTATTTCACCCCAGGCTAGAAGATTGCATATAGACATTTTTCAGTAATATGTAATATCTTAATGTGGCTTGAATAAGTCTATGCTTCATATAGAGAAATATCATAACATAAATTGCCCTTCTGCTTTTTTTTTACCAAACTTATTTATGGATACATATTATATTCAGTACTAAAATGTGTCCATAAAAAATAAAATTGAATCAAAATGAACTATTATTTGTGTGTTTTATGTATTTTTATGCATATTAAGGCTAGTCAGATTATTTGGCGGCCGTCTTGGTAGCACCTGGGCAGATTTATGCCCAGATTTTCACAGAATTGTTATCAAATTTTCTCAGAATTGTCATGGCCAAAAATATTTACAATAAAGATATTATTGCGATATCTATAGGAATTTAAATGAACGTGTAATCAAACAATGCTGTTAGTGAAATTAATCTTCTCCTATTTAGTTTTTCTAATTTTTGGCCAGTAAATCACACTCAAAATTGAGTGTTACAATTTCTCCCATTCACTTTTCTACAATAATTCTGCCTCCTATACTGTCTCTGATTGCGCTGTTAGCTTAGCAACATGCTAACGTCAAACATAATTGGAATCAATTCAACTTTTCAACACCTCAGTGAGAAGTGCTATTTTTGTGACGAACAGAGTTGCTGCCTATGTAGAGTGTTCCAAATCAGTCACTTATGAGGTTTCATTTCAGTTAGGATACTTAGGATGACAGTAGACAGCAAGGTAAGGTAGCTCATTATGGTTTGTAACGAGGCCAGGTAGTGAGAGAGTTTTAGGAGAATAAAAATGAATTGCATTAAATCCTCAAACTGAAGAATTTGAATGTGTAACACCATAATCCACAACCTTTAATATTTGCATAATCATAGGCAGAAACATTTCTAACTTTTTTTTTTCCCATCAGCACTGGGGCACAGGCCTCCCATCAAAAAGTATTCAAATGTTTTGATATTTCTTGTGTGAGCAAAATAGTGGAAACAATAGAAGACAATTGTTGTTTCCTACAATGGATTATAGGTAAATATCCACCTTGTGCAGCACTTTTTTGGTTTTCTGTCTTATAAAGTACCCAGTTACAATTTAATTGTTAGAATAAGCTGCAAACGAGTGTATGAGCGAACTGTCCGATCACAACCTTTTTGCAAACTCAAGTGTTTCTTTGATGAATTTAGCACCGCTAGTTATGATACTATACTATGATACTGATTTTCTGAAATAATATTTCAGGAAATGTTTCTATAGGTCGGTATAAGTATATGTAGATAGCAGTGGTATGCAGTGGTGTTTCGAAATGAGGAGGCAAAGTCCTCAAAGTTTTTTTTTTTTTTTTAAGAAATGTAAATTCATTTCCCAGTCACATTTTCTTGGTTAAATAAACATTACTTACACTATCAGAATT
>NW_015547662.1:1183964-1194019 GCF_001515605.1 Sinocyclocheilus anshuiensis | reverse complement strand
TATATATATATATATATATATATATATATATATATTTACATTAACAATGTAATCAATATTTTATTTATTAAAGCCAAGTATGCATCTCATAAGGTTAGTGTTTTTAAGCATTTTACATTTATTCCAAAATAATAACTCAGGGCAGTAACAATTTAAACAGTATATTTTATTTGTGAACTTATGTTCAGCTTTTCTTTTTAATAGTTAACTTTTTTCGGATCATCAGTCATCAAAGCTCGGTAAGGTCACAGACAGAGATTTACTTTAAATTTCACCAAGCTGATTACTCACTAAAACCACCTACAGATCATGTTTTCATGCCACAGTCTTATTTTGATGTAACAAAGTGTTTACATCTAAGTGTGTGCGTTGTTTACTTACTTTTTTAATTAGTCTTCCCATTAGCGCCATTATATTGTTCATTCAGACTGATTCACGAACGCGGAACGCAAACGAACACAAGAGGTGGGATTTATCGCATGAACCAATCACAGCCGATCATAATCAGTCATATCCAATCATATCACGATGGAGGTATTGCCTCCTCTCACGTGACTTTCCCACATTCATTCTCAATTACCCCCCACCAAACTCACCACACGCTTTAGAGGGTCTGTTAAAACTCAATGGGCTCAGGGGAGGCGAGAGAGACGCGGACTCCCGCTGTAACTTTATCTGCTGGTGTCGCTGTTGGACAGTGTTTCTTTAGAAAAACGAGTGATTTGTACACTTTTTTTTTAAAGATTTTTTTTGGGGGGGAATTTTGCCTTTATTGTGACAGGACAGTTTTTTAGACAGGAAGCGACGTGGGAGAGAGAGAGGGACGGGATCGGAAAAGGTCCGCGAGCCGGGACTCGAACTTGGGATGCCCGAAGTGCAACGGCACTATATGTCGGCGTGCTGCCCACGAGGCTATTGGTGCCGACTATTTGTAAACTTTTTATTTTATATTTTAATATTTGCGTTGTTTTATTTTTGTACTACAGATTTTTTTCTTATCCAATATTTCGAGAAGGCACTGCCTCCCTTGCCTCCTCGGCGGAAACACCCCTGATAGATAGATAGATAGATAGATAGATAGATAGATAGATAGATCTTTAGTACATAGTACAATCTGTTCATTATCAGACAAGGATTTAGCAGTATTATTTTACTGGGACACAGCATTATTTCACTGGAGCTCGTGCCCCGTTAAAAAAAAAAAAAACTAGTGATGCCCCTGATCATAGGCCTCTGTTTTATGTTACCCAACCTGTAAGATCCATGAAGAGGAAAGTCAAAAGTTCTTTGCCAACTGCTAAAAGAAGCCAAGGAAAAAAATACAGAGCAATGCACAGCCTGTGGCATAAACAACTGGGGTGGGGGGCTGTTATCAGCTAAGCACACTTTCTGCTATAATCCTTGCAAAATCCCCAGAAACCAGCCAGCATTGCAAGAACCGTGTGACCAAGGCTATCTTTGCTTATATGTGTGTATTTGAAAAACGTTCGGGAAGGGCAGTGTATTTATGTTCGGACTGTGTTTGAGTGTGTGTGTGTGATCTGCAGGGACAGGATGGGATCTGTGTTTAGTTTGTATTCACACTGTGTGCTCATGGGAAAGTGACCATAAAATGACAAGAGACAAACAGCACTGTTTACACTCTTCCACACACACACAAACACACACACATACACTGCAGATACCTGAACAAAACCTTCAGCTAACCCTGGATTGTTTACGGCACGCGGCCTCATTATGCAGACAATACGCCGCGTGATCGCACCGTGGCTCCACAGGCTCCCAGTGAGGGAATCTCTTCCCTTGGAGCTGTGTGACAGTTAATTATAAACCGCTTCCTGGTTATGACTCAGCATTCGCATATTACTCAACATTCGGTTTTGTGCAGATGGCAGCCAACGTTGTCTTAAAAAAAAAAAAAAATCATGGTTTCTTTGCTTTCTTAGAGAGCATGGCAGAAAAGCACAGAAAGGGGTGAAAGAGGAGAAGAGAAGGATGAAGGAAGGTTTAAGAAGGTGAGACTGCTACCCTGTGGAACCTTTATGGTTAAGGACGAAAGGACACTCTTGGATAGCAGCTGTGGATCTGACATGGTATGAGGAAATCCCTTGTCAGCTCTGTCAGCCTGCAGGAGAACAGAGCCAAAACAACAACACAGCACCAGTGAGGCGATATGTGTTAGCATGCTAATGTTAAACCAGGTTTAGTCTTTGGCGGAAACCCATTTTGATTCCTTTAAAGACATGAAATGGTATTTTATATATGTATTTTAGCTTTATTAATGTGACATATTTACAAGTGAAACAAAATATAATGTTAGAATCATGCAGGATGGCATCTGATTGGGTCAAACATGCCATGGTATGATATTATTGGTTGATATTTTTTTCTTCACTTGTGGACTCTGTTACATCAGTAGCACCTTTTTCAAAGTGAATATTCAAAATGGTTAAAAAAAGATTTTTTGAAGTTGGAAATTATTAAGTCTTTCTACTTCAAAATTTCCCATTTAATTCAATGCGTTACTTGCTGTTTCTTTGTAATTATTATTATTATTATTTTTTTAATTTACTAGCAATTTCTGAGTGAAAATTGTTCACCAAATTTTATTTTTTTTTTCTCAGTGTGGTTGGGAAAACTATGGACTGCACCTTCAAGCATACACTATATTGTGTTATTCTAGTATTATTCATACACTATTATAATATTTATTAATATATGTTTTTTTAATTTTCAGTTGAATTTGATTTTTAGCTTAAGTTTTTTTATTTAGTTGTGCTTTTGTAATTATTATTATTTTTTTATATTTCTGTTTAGCTTCAAGTTACTTTTATCTCAGTTTTAGTAAGTTTAGTACTTCGATTTGAACTGATTAATTTAATTTAGTTGCCAAGCAAAATTTCTTACATTTAAGTTTGTTTTTCTCTAGACCAGCCCGAGGCCTATTTCACACCAAACGTGAAGGCAGCATGTTAGCAGTGCATATTTATTTTGATGCCTATAGTAACATGTTATTGTAATCTCAGAGCGGTGCTGCGTAGCAGGAAAACACCAGGAGCAAAAAAAAATGGGTAGAGTTCAGCAGAAACATGTTGCTTTATAAACCTATTTATCAACACAATATTTTTAGTATAGGCTTTTATTAAGCAACATAAAATACTGGAGTGAAATTAAGACATCTGCTGGGCTTGATGAAAATTCCACATATAGTGACTTGCACAAAAACTCATTCTATTCAGTAAATCTGACTGAATCTAGACAACCTATGTATTTTAAAGCTATATACTTTGAGACTTAGGTTCTTTTTTGTGTAGATGACGAAACCATTTGGATGTAAAAGTGGTTTAACTTCCTCATGTAAAGTGGATTTCCTGTCAATCGACCATTTATGGCCAATATTAAAGGAAATACTCAAAGTAAACTAGTCCTTGTGAAAAATAAATACACATTAGCATATTAAAAAAAAAAAGAGTGCTTATTATTGAAATAATACTTAAGTGCAAACCGAATGTAATGTTTTCAAAAACTTAAGTGCATGTCATTTGCAATGAAATGAAGGCATATTATAGTTTACATTTATATTTAATGGAATTAGCTGGGTGCTTTTTATCAACTTGCAGGTAAGTACGTGTAAAAGTGGTTTAACTTCCTCATGTAAAGTGGATTTCCTGTCAATCGACCATTTATGGCCAATATTAAAGGAAATACTCAAAGTAAACTAGTCCTTGTGAAAAATAAATACACATTAGCATATTAAAAAAAAAAAGAGTGCTTATTATTGAAATAATACTTAAGTGCAAACCGAATGTAATGTTTTCAAAAACTTAAGTGCATGTCATTTGCAATGAAATGAAGGCATATTATAGTTTACATTTATATTTAATGGAATTAGCTGGGTGCTTTTTATCAACTTGCAGGTAAGTACGACTTATATATATATATATATATATATATATATATATATGTATGTATATGAATTTGTAATATACTGACAGGCACTTATGGCAAACTAAAATGCCATTTCTATTTAAAAATTCAATTGAAAAGTCTTTATATTTGTAATGCTGAAGCTGCAGTTTAGTACATTTAACTAGGCTATATTAACTACAATTAAAATGATAATTGCTTTACATGGGCTTTGGCAAGTTTGCCAGCACAACAATACACTTCTTCAAAGAAGTTATTACTTAGTTTTCTGTATAGAGCCCCAGCTTTGTTCCGCAGTACAAGTTTTGACTCAATGCTTATGTTCATGACAGGAAACTATCATTTCAACTATTGTCTACTCTTAAATTGACTTAATACCAAAAGACTAAGAGCATGAGATGTTTCAGTTATCATTCTGCTGTGCATCTTTGTATAAGTACATGTTTCTGCAGTGTGATTTGCAGATGATCTTCAACCTATTCAACTTTTTACCTCTGAATTCATCCAACCCTTTCTACTCCTCTCCTTCTTTAAATGTATTATTCACTTCCTTTTACCTTTTGATTTAATCCTCTTTCTTACTATGAATAGTACTTTATTTTCCTTCAGCCAGTGCTCATTTGGGTTGACTTCATTCTCTGTGATGTGGCTTGATTGTTGTGTAAAGTACACATCAAAACCAAGAAGGTGCTCATGTGTGTTAGTGCAGGTCTACTACAGAAAAGAAGAAAAAACAAAAAACCCTCAACTAATGCGCTAATGCTGCTCTTTTACCATTCCCTCATTAGCAGGTACCAACAGACGTTCAAAGGACACCCGCCAAGATCAAAATGATCACTAATTAAACATCCGGATTACTTCAAATGGAATAAGCTGTGACCACACACAGACTGAGAGAATGAGAACATGCTCATGATGTGTGATTGGTCTTTGATGGTGGAATATCCTGGTAGCCATGGGAATGGCTATGATTGGAGGCACCCTGATGTTATACCTATTGTAGATCTGAGAGAACAAGGTCGGTCAGTCACACTATAGACATATCAGAGACAGACAGGTTTTCATTAATAATAAACACCAGGGTGGTTTTGGCGTTTGATGGCGCTGACAGAACTCTCTCTCTGCCTCTCAAGAGCAGCTAAATATGGATAGATGTAACTTGACGCTTAGTAGATGTAACTTGATTATTCAAGAGCTAAACTAGCCCGAATGTTCTTTGTTCAAATCTTATTATTATTATTATTGTTAGGTTATTTAATCGGTTTTGTTTCTGGTCCCTTCCCCACAGTAAACACACTCGCTTGGCAGCAGTGGTTTGTGGAGGTCTTTTGAAATGTGAATGCAAAGTCACTTTTCCGCCTTTAATCCAATATAAATTCATGTTCTGTTTGATTGTTACACAAATTCCATTTTACTTACATGATCAACAAGCAATTACGTCAATATTTTGGTATAGTTATTTTATACGTAGTGAAATGAGATCAGATATATTCCTTTCCCTATGTTCAAATAATGGTGAAGGCTTCTGTCTTTAAAAAAAAAATGTTATGTGAATTTTTTATCTAATTTATTAAGACACATATTTATCAAGCTGAGTACAGACACAGCGGCCTGTAAAATCAGTGGCTGAATTTAAAGAAATAGTTAACCCGAAATGAAAATACTGTCATCATTTACTCACCCTCAAGTTGTTCGATTGATTTTCATTGTATGGAGAGAGAAAAAAGGAAGTCAATGGCTACCAGCAATGCAGCAATTGTTTGGTTAAATTTATTTTATTTAATTTTTTTCAAAATATCTTATTTTGTGTTAAGCAGATGAAAGAAACTGATACAGCTTTATAACAACTTGAGGAACAGCTTGAACACATTTCAGGAAGTAGGTTTCAGAAATTGGTTTCAGTTTGTGAGTCCTAAAGTCAAGATATTGAGAACATTGTTTTTCAAATTTTTTGAATCAAAGTTACTTTAAGGAGATTATTGCTTATCTGTTTTTCAATTTCATGAATCTATTTAAAGCAATAAGACACGGTCAAAAATGTGTTTTTACCAGCCCATATCATGAGGAAAATTTACTATTGAACAAGTTGTCGATTTTGTGAGAATTTGCATGTGATTCATACAGAAACATACGGTTTTCAGGAAAAAACAGTAAGTATGAAAATCCACCTCTAAACTGAACCATCATATCATAAACGGATCATACGAAATCATACGAATGAGATTATATGAGTGAATTAGCAATCAATTCACCAAAACATGAAATAGTTAAGAATGGCCATGAGAGTGTTGCTTTCTACTTTAAAATAATTCTGTACAGTATATATGTATAGGGTACAACGGGGCTAAAGGTGCACCGGGGTAAAAGGCGCCTTTGATATTATTTTCATCTAAACCACTAGATGGCACAAAAATGTGGCGTAGCACTTTCCAAAACATCCGCTTTTCAAGATGCACGTGTATTTTTGTCTGATCCTTGACGCGATCGCGCGCAGCAGTGCAAAGATGATTCTGTGCTTACTTGATCTAATATTTTATGTTTTTTAAAATGTTGTAGATTTAAGTAGCAAATGAGAATCGCTAAAATGAATGCATATATTTTGAGACAAAGGTCTTCTTTATGATTTCTAGTTTTGTTTAAGATAATTAAAGCAACAGTTTTTAAATAATGAAAGAATATGTAAAAGTATGGTATTTGGGGTAAAAAGCACCCCTGCTGTTGGGGCTAAAGGCGCACAGTAATTAACATGATAATTAATAGATGGCTGACTTTTCCATTTGTTGCATGACATGGTTAGATTCAGATGCTAAATATCATATATTATGTTGGGTGTCCATATTAGAGATAATCACCATTTTTAGAATGAAACCATCATATTTAAAAACATGATATTAATCATATCATATAATAACAGATCATTTGTTGTTACTACTGTAAATATATATTCAATTATTATTTGATCTCCTTCAATACTTTCAGAATCTTTACTTATTAAAACTATTTTGTTTCTGTATCTTAAAATATATATTTTTTTTATAAACATATTTTAATGACAGTATATTTATTGAAAAAAAAAAAAAAAAATTTTTTTAAAATAAGCAGAAAATAGTCCAAACTTTGCTAAAGTGATTGTTTTGAACAAGTATTAACTTAGACATTATAAAAAAAACAACAACATTATTTTAGCTGAAGTATTTGTATCAATACCGTGGGCCTTTTACCCTGTGTGTGGGGTAAAAGGCCCCTCTTGCCACCTCATACATTTATAAGATTTTTAAACAAAATAAACAACTTGTATGATTTATTTTCACACAAAATCTGTTGCTCCATTAATGTTCAATACAACGTATATATTTTTTCTGCAATTATACATTTTTAGGTGCAGTGAATGGCACATTTTTTCTTAAGGTGGTCCTTTAGCCCCGTTGTACCCTACAATTTTATGTGGTTTATATGGTTTATTTTTATATGGATGGTTTATCTAAAAAATTTAATTCGGTCATCATTTATTTACTTATTTTATCCTCATGTTTTCCTAAACCCGTATGACATCCTTTCTTCTGTTTAATACAAAAGCAGAAATTGTGGAGAATGTGTTTCTTGCTTTTTCCATGTAATTACAGTAAACAAGGATCAGAGCTTTAAAGCTCAAAAATTGACACAAAAGCACCATAAAAGTGGTCCATATGAATTATTGGCAACATAGTATGTAAACACTACATTGTTCTGAAGGTATGATTGTGTGAGGAACAGGCTGAAATTGTCCACTTATTATTCATTGCATGGAAAGAGGGACCAGAACATTATTCAAAATGGCTCCTTTGGGATTCCACAGATTACAACATCATATGAGTTCAGCACGAAATGAGAGTGAGTTTAACTAATAGGAACATTTAAATTTTTGGTTGAACTGTTTCTTGAATACTGCGTTTTAACACACACAGTTATTATCCAACACAGTGTCTGAGTTTCAGCAAACCCCAATTACCTTGCTTTGATAGCAAATGTAAATGGAATGAATGTGTGTGTGTGTGTGTTTTGTCCGTGTTTGACCATTAAAATCACTAGATAGAGAATGTGTAAGAGCATTATGTGACCGTGCATGAAAGAAACAGCATATGTCAGGAGGAAATGACCCTGCACGTATGAAAAGCTGGTCCAGCACTGAATCAAAGCAGTGAAGATCTGGTCATTATGATCTGCAGACAGGACACATGAATAGACAGAAACAATATTGCTCTTACGGGTGGAAGGTGGCTGTGTGTGTATGAGTATGAGAAGATAAGGCAGATTAGATTGCATTTCTCTGTGAAGATTGTATTTCCCATCATCAGCTTATGGGAAAAGGGGCATCTAGAGAGATGTATGGATGTGCACGTGTGCTCACGCAGACATTTGTGTGCGTGTGCAGGAGGCTGTCGATTACCGACACCTTGCTCTTCTTGACAATGCAGTTCTCGCTCCCTCAATCCCTAGAAGCCAGGCTCCCATCTCTCGGTAATCCCCTGTGACCCACTCTCATAGTCGCACACCATCATCAGTTAGATGTATGAGAATTCATCACTTCTCTAGATGGAGCCTTATGCAATGTCTGTTTCTGGATTGGCGTGTTGGCAGGTGTCTGTCTTTCGCTCTCTGCTTGCCATAAAGCCATTTTCATGATTGCACATGCAATATTTTCAGTTCGATCGGCCTGCTCTCATCAGGGCTACAGGCTGTGCCGCTCTGTTCAGGCCTGCGAGTCTCAACTAATGGAAGTGATACTGTGCACAGCGCTGTGAGACAGAAAACACTGTGGAGTGTTCTGTGGCCGGAAGCTTTTGTTCTGTTTCATGGATGTGTGTGTGTGTGTGTGTGTGTGTGTGTGTGTGAGATTGAGATTCAGAAGGCAGAGAGAGTGTGAAAGACTTCATTAACATGCACATAAATATTCTGATATTTATCACTGTATGGTCATATTTGGATTATGCAAACTTCATGTAAACACATGAACCTAATTAGCATAAACAGATAAGGCAGGACTTTTGGTGTTTTCTAGAAATCAAAATAATCCAGATTTAATCAGAACTGAAACATTTATAAATGTGCATGTTCAAATGAATGCAGTTCTAGGTGATTTTAGATACAGACAGCTGTGAAAAGTAAATGTTTTCACAAACATTATAAAAAATTATTGATGCAAGTCAAAAGTTTCTAATTTAATATATTTTAAATGTTTGTCTATGATGGCAAACCTAAATTTTCAGCAGCCACAATGTCACGTGATCCTTCAGAATTTAATTATAATATGCTGATTAGGTGCTCAAGAAGCATTTCTTCTTATTAACAATATTGAAAAAAATAAAATCTGCTTAACATTTGTGTGAAATTGTGAAACGTTTTTTTTTTTCAGTATTTTTTTTTTATGAATATAAAGCTCAGATAAAGGCGTTTATTTGATATAGAAATATTAAATGTATTCACTGATTGATTAAATTACTGTTCAAAATAACTATAATACAGCTATAGGAATATTCCTTGAAAAAATAAATTAGCACATGATTGACCTTTTACATAATACAAGCTTAACCAGAATATGGACCTTAATCAGAAAATGAAGCATGCAAATGTCATCATTGAGCTTGTGATGTGTAATTTAAAGGAATAGTTCACCCAAAAGTAAGAACTTTTATCATGTACTTACCTTTATACTCACCCTACACTGTAAAAAAAAAAATCTGTGACATTTACGGTAAAATACTGGCAGCTGTGGTTGCCAGAACTTCACCGTAAAAAATAGGGTAGCAACATTTTAGGTTTTACAGACTAAATTCACAATAAAATACTGTATTTCATTAACTGATGTAATGTTAATAAACCAACATATTGAAGTACTAATATCTGTTTTGAACCATTGTAATGCACCATCAAATATAATGGTAATAACCATCAAAAACTGGTGGTGATGAGAAAGTCACATGATGAACCAAAGCTTATCACAAACAGGTTTTCTTCGAGCTGAGGAGGGTAGTTCTTATATATAGAAGGTGCACAGTGTCATTCACACAAACACTAAACCCCATCATGGTGACACACATGATACTGAAATAATGTAATAAACATTAATTTAACAACATTAGATGTAAGAT
>NW_015547662.1:1173422-1183573 GCF_001515605.1 Sinocyclocheilus anshuiensis | reverse complement strand
CGTATATAGTATGGAAACTTACTGTTAACCAGTTAACAGGTTTTTACTGTAACATTTTTACAGTCTTTTACTGTTAAAATTACAATCATTTTTTTCAGTGCAGGTTTCTCCAAACCTGTATGACTTCCTTTCTTCTGTGGATCACAAAATATATGTTTTTGGGGTCCAAATGTCTAAAGTTATTTGAACCCTAACATTCTTTAAAATACCTTCTTGTGTTCCACAGAAGAAAGTGGAATGACATGAGGGTAAGTAAATTATGACAGAACTTTCATTTTTATGTCTCTTCCTTTCATGCTGTGCTTTTCACTGTGTGTTTGTGTGTGCATGTGTGTGTGTATGCCGTTATTGTACCAAATACCCTTGTCCAAGTACATGAGAAGATGGTTTAATAGGCCTGCATCATTACCTCTCCTGCACCTCAGCTCCAAAGGTCAACAACTCTCAGTTCAGCCAATACCTCTCTTTTATCTCAAGCGAATTGCAGTTCTGATGTGCATGCTAAAACATAAAATATCTTCAGCTCTTTGTTCTCTGCCTTCCTTCTTCCTTCCTCTTTCAAGATCGGCTCATCGCTCGGGTCTCGCTGCTCTTGCTCTCTATCACGTCCATGCTTTTAGATCAACCATTCTATAGAAGACTTTCTAGAAGATGAACAAGGTCATCCTGTTCACCTTCAAAATCTAGAGCAAGGAAGGGAGGTGTGAGTCCATTGTCATCCATTTGCTGTGCCCAACGATCCAACTCTTTGTTTGTCTGGCACCTATTTTAGACCATAAATTCAGCCCAATGTCATGAGGGACATGCGAAGGGATTATGGGAAGTACTTTGAGTCTCTGACTCATGTCACTTCAAACCGCAGGATGGAAATGGGCCTTGTTTGCTTGTTATATTAGCGTATGAAATATTTGCCCCCATATCTGTAATGACTAATACTCGTGCCCCTCAGACGCCAACAGAGAACTCAGAAGTGGAGCACCACTCTGCTCACAGCTAAAGTGTGGCGGCAAAGAAACCGCACTCTCCTAATTTGAACTTTAAGATTTAGATAAAAGCACTGAGCTTTTATGAATGTTCCCCAGATAAACAACCCAGCACGTCTCAAGGTTTTTAAACGGCACGCTCTTAAAACTGCAAAAGCATACAATTGTTGTGGAAAACAGCCTCCTGAAGGGAGGGGGTAGGCAGTAAAACATCCATCTGTCCTAGCGCTATAAACGTAAAGCTGTAAAAGACATTGGCCATCTATCAAATTGAAGATGAACCATTTGTTTAATTGTTTTTTTTTTTTTTTTACCCTTTTTGTTTTTCTTTTTTCCATTTTAAATGCTAAAATGTTGCGTGACTAAAGACGCTCTGCAGGCACATTCTTGGCAGAACTTTTAACCTTTATGAAAGTGTGGTTATGGTCCAACAGCACATTCATCACACTCATTTCTTTCGCTTTAAATCATATTTTCTTCTAAAACAGGACTTATGTAAATGTAAATGTAAATTAACTACATTTCCTGCACTGCATTTGTTTGCAAGTCCTCTTGCTGTGCTCTTCTCTCTTCCCCATGAATGCATAAACATATCAGTAGTTACTTTGAAACTATAGTTCTGCAAAAAAAAAATGTTGTAATTTCGTGCCATTCCAAACCTGGATTGATTTACCTACACTTGGGGGGAAAACATGTATTCAACATGAAATATTGAAGTAGAAAAACTGAATTAGTATTTTCTCCCATAATCTTTGTTGTTTTTCAATTGAACAAAAAAAGTATGTTCAATCTATTCATTTACATAAGTGGTTCACAAACCTGTCCTGGAGTACCACCCGCCCTGCACATTTTGTGTGTCTTCCTCATCTATCACACCTGATTCAACTCATCAGCTCATTAGTGGAGACTGCAAGACCTGAAGTGGCTGTGTCAGATATAGGGAGACATAAAAAACGTGCAGTGCTGGGGGTACTTCATGGAGAGGTTTAAGAACCACTGATTTACATGAACTGTCTGAGTGAGTCTATTCACTTGAATGAATCAGATCTTCCAGTGCTACATATATGTGACCCTGGACCACAAAACCAGTCATAAGGGTCAATTTTTTTAAATTGAGATTAATACATAATCTGAAAGCTGAATTTGTTTATTTTCCATTGATGTCCAAGCGACTTAAGACTGGTTTTGTGGTCCAGGGTCACATATGGTGATTGGTTTGATTGCTTTTCGTTCCACTCTATTGCTACTTGTTGACAAAAGCATCTTGTTACTGTAAAAGCTACAGTATTTCAAAGCAGATGTCACACAACTGAACAATGGAGTTAGTATCATCACAACTTTTAGTTAGTTATTCCCAAACACTGCAGACAGTGCCTGATGCCATTCTTCTCCAGAGAGAGATGATTTAAGGACGAAAGAGCAGCTGGCAGAGAGATTTGATTTGATTTGATGCCACCTCTGCTTTTTATCAGCTATTTTTCCATTTCCTTTTTTCATTCACAACACATCCCTCTTTTATTTCCCTGGAGCCCGAACTTGTTGCAGAATGTGAGATTTCAGAGAGGAAACAAGGGAAAGTAGTCCCCTCATCAGGGAACTCCCTTAACTCAACTTTAAATTCAAGTCCCGAAACTAGGATTGAGTCCTTTCACCAAAAAATATATATATATGAATGAATTAATAATAATTAATTCCCTTACAAATTTAAGTAGTCAAGTTATCTACAGCATCTACTCTCTACTTTCTTTTAATTCTGCCCCCAATGTGTCAAACAGCTCTCGAATTACTCCGTCTGAATCTAAACCCCATCTTTTGGATCTTAATAAGCATCCAAATGCTTTTCTAATCTGTTTCCGTTTCGCAGAGCTGACGAGGCCTTCCTCTAAATCTCCATGTGTAAATATAAAATGTTTTAACAGGAGCTTATGAGATAACTCCTAATCATTTCTGGCAAATGATTTATAAAAATAAAACTATAAACACCTCCAGACTTATTTTGATGTCATTTAGATGTTACACAGACAACTTGTCTGACATTCGTGGGTATATTTGATAATGTGCAAACCAGGATCAGAGGATTAGGGATAACCTTTATGTCAGTGTGTGTGTGTGTGGTTTGGCAGCTCATACACACTTTGAAGTTTTAATATCAGTCTCCATATAAACAGCACATTTTTGTTGACATATTATTGATGCAGACGTGTGGAGAGTTATATTTGTTATAAGTTCAGGAACATTTCCTAGACTAAACATCCCGAAGATCAACCCGAGCAGACCATTGTTTGTCAATAAAGTCTGAGAGGATGAATTCAATAACAGTTGTGGCTCTTTTGAACATAGTATTTCAACAGAAAAACCTGCATCTTATTCACTAACCACTCGCAATTCAACTTAACCAGACAATGCATTGTATTTAAATTGTAATTTTCAGTGCAAACACACTTCCTTTCCTACTGTACTTTCCTAAGTACTGTAAGTAATAAGGCTAGAATAAAATGTTTTTTTTTTTTTAAATATATATATTTAAATATATAAAATATTTGCTCGGGTATGTATATATATATATATATATATATATCTCCGGCGTGATTCACGAGGTGTGTCCTTGCCTTCGTCATCTGGTATTCACTACCTTATGATACCACTCTGATCCAGTTCGCAGCTGCTGTCCACCACAGCAACAGCTCAGTTCTTTATCACGATGGGAGGGGAGAGTTTGCGAGAAGAGGAGAGGCGCGCAGATAAAGACATGGAAGAGACTGAGGTTGTAAATCAAGGCTCTGTCCCTCATGACCTTGTCTGAACATGCACCTGTTGTTGAGTGCATTGTTACACCTTTCATAGTGGTGGTGAGGAGAAGGGGGAAAAAGTACTCCTGGAAAAATAAGAGCCGAGATGCCAGAGGTGGCAGCGAGAAGATTGAATTGCTAGCAAAGAGATCTGGACAGTGATAAAGGGAAAAGGAGCCGGACTGTTATAAAGCGAGAGGGAGAGAAAGAGAAAGACAGATGGAAGTGACAGGTGAGACAGTGAGGTCATTACAGCAGCCGTCAGATTGTCTGGCTGCACATGTGTGGGTTTGTGTGCACATGTTGTGATTGCTGATCTTGCCCTATACAACATGTTTTGCTCTTTTTGACAGCGTATCATATCCTTTTGTTCGGTCTTGATCACTCAGCCTTGCGCTCGCTCCTGAAGTCATTCAATAAGACCCAATTGAAGTCTTTCCTCTGTCTCTCATTCTTTGATAGATGGGTCACTCACATAACAAACATGTCCAATAACTGACTGAAGTCACACAGGTTTTGTTCACACTGTGCGCAAATCCGATTTGGGCTTTATATCTGATCTTTAGATCAGATCGCTCTGTCACTTTGCAAGTGATGAAATCTGATGGTTTATTTGTTCAGACAGCATAGTCAATATCCGGTGTATCTATATGTCGTTTGTTCAGACAGTACAGTCAATATTTGGTGTCTATACATTGGTTGCTGTAGATTTGATGTAAACATCACAATGTCAAGAGAGTTTTATCACAATTGAGAGAAGCTGTCAGAGAAAAAATTACCTCTGCGCATCAGTTTATCATGACATCTTGAACTCACGAGGCACATGAAACAATATAAGCAATAGAGGAATCACATATTGTCCAAGACCAATGATTCTACAGTATGTAAGGAATGTCATATAGTTTGCTGTATGATGAAAGAGTGAGAAAAATGGGTGTATCAAACACATCATAACTAATCTGGCCAAATTAAAAAGACAAGCATGCATCAAATTGCTCAAAAATAACAGTAACTTTTACATTGGTACAAAGAAATCTATTTAAAAAATGCTGTTCATTGGAAATTTCTATTCATAAAGTAATCCTAAAAAAATACAGATACAAATATGTTAAGCTAAACTGTTTGTTATATTTAATTGATAATATTAAAAATTGTTTCTTGACCCCTAAATCAGCATATTAGAATGATTTCTGAAGGATCATGTGACATTGAAGACAGATTTGCCATCACAGGAATAAATTACATTTTAAAGGAATGAAAATAGAAAACAATATTTCACAATATTACTGTATTTTTGATGAGATAAATGTGGCTTTGGTAAACATAAGAGCATTCTTTCAAAAACGAAAAAAAAAAAAATAAAAAATTGGTGCCAACCAAAATTTTTGAATGGTAATGTGCACAGTCTACTACATAGGTTTAATTCTAAGGAAGGTTTCGACAGATTTTTATGAAACTTTTTGTGCAAGGCGGGCTGCTTAAATATTTTCTGTTAAGATAGATATTTAACAGTACTTTAATGGGGATTTATCAAGACCCTGGATGGAGGCAGCAAGTGTATATATATATATGTATATGTATATGTATATGTATATATATAATGTTTGACCTCCCTGAAAGGTCCTTGTCCTTTTGACACACTGTCATAGAACCATCTTTTATTTCCTCTGTTAGTCACATGCACTGAATGTGAATGCTCCATCTAATCAATGCAAATAGCTTTCTTCCCTTTGTTAAGAAATAAGCAGTCTTGAAGTCTCAAACAGATCAATGCCAATATGTCAATCATTTTGCTTCTGTGTTTCCCTTAATTAGCATATTTGATTCAAATAGAGCTTCTGACAGCCTGGCAGAGGCAAAGAACTATATAACACTGCCAAGAGGCTTTCTAATACAACAGCTGAGAGTAGCTGTCAGTGTGGGAACAGAGGATGGAAAATTGGACTGAACTGGACTCAAGAGAGAATTTGAGCGTGAAGAGTGGCACAAATACCGGTAAAATGTCAGGCAAAAAGTACTATATATATGAAGTTCTCCATATATCACAAAAAAACTCTGTCACCTCCCAAACTCCACCTATAATATTGGCATTGCTAAATAGTTAATAGTGGACAGTAAAATGAGACTAGTAAAAAAGAGGAAAATCTGGCTATTCATATTCCTCCTGATAAATCTTTGAAGGAACTGGGCGTATCGATTGCTCAGTAAAGAAGAGAGAGGTTTTATGATTTTATCTTATGCGCAATGAGCAGATTGAGCCCCAAAAATGACTAAATAATTGTTGACCTTCATGAAAGTCATTGTACGTTTGACACGCTGTCATAGAGCCGTTTTTTATTTTCTCTGTTAGTCACAAGTACAATTCTGAAAAGCCTCCAGTGAATGTTCCAACTAATCAATGCAAATAGCTTTCTTCCCTTTGTTAAGAAATAAGCAGTCTTGAAGTCTCAAACAGATCAATGCCAATATGTCAATCATTTTGCTTCTGTGTTTCCCTTAATTAGCATATTTGATTCAAATAGAGCTTCTGACAGCCTGGCAGAGGCAAAGAACTATATAACACTGCCAAGAGGCTTTCTAATACAACAGCTGAGAGTAGCTGTCAGTGTGGAAAGAGAGGACAGAAAGCTTAAGATTTTGCTGAACGACTCAAGAGAGAATATAAGCGAGAATGGTGGCATAAATAGTGATAAAAGATCAGGCAAAAAGTCACTTACACACAACTGTCACCTCCCAAACTCCACCTATAATATTGACTTGGCTGAAGAGTTAATAGTGGACAGTAAAATGGGACTGTTAAAAAAAGAGGAAAACTCTGGCTATTCAAATTCTTCCTGATAAATCTTTGAAGGAACTGGGCGTATCGATTGCTCAGTAAAGAAGAGAGAGGTTTTATGATTTTATCTTACATTCTTGGCTTCCCCTTCGGCATAGCTATCTATCAGTTTCCCTTCGTCTCTTTCTCTGGTATGTTCCTGGCTTCCACTGCAGTCTTAACAAGCAAAGTTGAGGAACAAGAGTATGGCCTGGTCTGACTTTAACTGCACAGGAGCCTTGAAATATTTGTCTCCTGATTATCTGACCAAAAGAAGCTACAGTATGGGTGCCATTATTTATTTATTTATCCATCCATCCTTCAAGCACATTTTTTTTTTTACCTATTTTGCTTTATAGGGGTAAAAAGTTTGGAATAATTAAGACATTTAATGTTTTTGGGAAAAAAAGTATCTTTGGCTTACCAAGGCAACATTTTTTTTATGAAAAAAAAATGTCCCGCCCCCCCCACACACACAATTTGTTAGCCATTCGGTACATGATTTGTCTTACGAAATATTTAAAATGAGAGGTTTAAAATCACCTTACCAAACATTGAAAGACATCCATTTTGTAGAATAACCCCTTTAGTCTGTTAGTCGGTAAAGAAAGAGAGAGTCTTCCACTCTAATGTATCTGTCCTCACTTTCATAAAGAGTGAAACCCCCAGTGTTAAAAACCGTTTGACTACGCCAACACCTTTCCTTCACCTGCTATTCCCCCTTTTCTGAGTCTGCTGCCTTCTCGGCTAACAGTGGACCCGTGGTAATGTCGAGCATCAGCAGAATCTCTTAAAGAGGGTGAAATGAATACGAGAGGGCCTCTGTTGACTTCAGCAAGATCGTCCAATTAGAGTAGGCCCAGGTGCTGAGAGCAGTCATGTGTGTGCATCTGGCCAAATCTGGACACGAGAGGGATCCCAGGTTGCTCTGACCTGGACTTACTTTTGTTTCTGTCTGGTTAATAGTATGATTTAGCATGAAATGACTTCAGTGTTTTGTCTTTTGAGCTGTTGAGATGGCTTATTTTACTGTTGCATAGTTCCTGACACCGGCATTGTTTTATTTTAAGTAGTCTTAGAAGTAGTCACAGTAGCGCTGAATAGATATTTCATCTGAAATGCCCAACGAACAAATAGATAAAATTAACTAGAAGAAATACTTAATGACACCCAAGTGGGAGAGAATACAGACATTAAAATGTTCCACACAAAGTCACCCTCACCCTTGAGAACTTCCCACATGCAGAATTTAGTGTGTGACCCATGTGGAGTGTTACGCAAACTCATAGGAGAATAACGTATTGGTCCTTCACAGTCACATGCTGCTTAACGAGCTGCGTAAAAGAGTTTTTCATCCCCAAAGGGAAATCATTTAGTGATACAAATTTAGAGTTTGAAGCTGAAAGTCTAGAAGCCTTTTTGATTTGTAAGAGATGTCATTAATTTCTTCCATCAGCTCAAGGTGAGCTCCAACTGTTTTAGTAAAGTTACAGTTTCTAGTCACAGTCTCTAAAACAAAAACAAAATGGATTTGCATTATACTAACAACACGATTTAGAATGCAAAAATAAAACAAGCACTAGCATCTAATTGGATGAGTCACATTAAAAGCCATTTTAAAATAGTTCACAAATTCTATATTAATGTGGTGAGTTTCTTGGCGACCATAAACAGCTCATAGTCAGACTAATGAACGGTATTAACACTATATTACCTGGTGATTACTATGATTATGATTATTAATATTAATGATGAAATGAAAACTCATTCTTATGGCATCCAAGATGTGAATGTGTTTGTTTCTTAATTGTAACAGATTTTGAGAAATGTAGCACATCTTTTGCTCACCATCGGATCCTCTGCAGTGAATGGGTGCCGTCAGAATGAGAGTCCAAACAGCTGATAAAAACATTACAATAATCGACAAGTATTCCATCAATTGATGTTTTTATCAGCTGTTCGAACTCTCATTCTGACAGCACCCATTCACTGCAGAGGATTCATTAGTGAGCAAGTGGTTCAATTTGCCAAATCTGCTACGGTGAAGAAAGCAATCTACATCTTGGATGGCCTGAGGATGAGTATATTTTCAGGAAAAAACTTTTCCTTAAAGAAACACCAAACCTTCTAAACTTTGCCTGCTGGACCACTCACTAAAGTTATTTTATACACTGTGTTGCCATTATGCAATTCAGTTTGAATTTTAAAGAAGTAGTTCATTCAGAAATGTACATTCTGTCATCATGTTCTCACCTTCATGTTGTTCCAGGACCTACATGACTGCTACTATTTGCTCCTCAAGACACTGAAAGCATAAAATTACCACAGGGCTGTCAAGCTCCAAATTAAAACATAGAAGTTAATAAAACTTGTGTGCTTATTCCAAGTCTAATAGATGATGTAGAGTCACTTTTAACATTCAGATTTATGCTTTAAATGTAGATTAAGGTTCTGTTTTTGCTTTATTTATTTACTTACTCAATACCCATATGTATTAAATATATGGCATCTGGGAAAGTCTTGTGTTAATATTTGTGTAGCTAAATTTGGGATATGTTTGTTTACTTGCCATGCTTTGCAGTCGGAAGCCTATATGTCTGCTGCTGAATATGTATATTATTATTATTTTTTTTTTCTCAGGATTTAGATTCCCATTTACCTGCATGCTCCATTATGCCGGGCTCTGTATGTTTAATAGGAACAAGGCACTTTGTTTTAAATATGAGGCTTGTTTATGGTGAAGTCCATGAGGGTGAGGGATTATTTTAATCCTAAAACATGCTTTATCATCAGAGGCTCACTCAATTACTGTTCACTGGCCTCTGTAATACAGTCAGTGGGACAAATAAGATGCTGACTAATTCTTTAACTGGACAAATGTGAATGTTGATTAGAGCTGCACAATTAAGTGAAAAAGAATTGTGATTATTACTATGGTTGCTGCAATCAACTAATCAGGAAAATTGGTGATTACACCATTCAATTTTGTCAAAATGTTCTATTTACCACATGGTTGTGCGTGCATTTTTTTTTGCAAAGTGGATAACCATTGTAACCAATTACAGACTTGTCCGCTGTGTGTATGAATAATGCAATGGCAAATCAGAGCCAGTTAAATTATTCTGTAATGACAAGTGGACCTACAGATGCATGGTTTGTTTTGACCTAGATATTGTACTTGTAACTTGGCACAGTTTAGAATGTTTAATTTATTATTTATTTTAATAATACATTTTTTTATGTATTATTTTTTATTATTTTGTTTCTCTGACTCAGGCAGCTACAGTAGTCACTCCTCAAACTCTCGTTATTTTGTGGGCACGCATGCTTGTCATGTAAACACTATAGATCAATTTGGTTGTCAGTTCACCTTTTAGTGCTTAAGTAATTTACAGGAGTGACGACTGCATTCTACAACCAAATGAACTCCTGAAAAATGTAGGTAGCAACAATCATATTTACAAAAATTCTATGCAGTGTGTGCCAAACAGACCTGAACAACTAGTGTATAGTGAAATATTTAAACTAGGGCTGCACGATAAATCGCATGCGATATTTAATGCG
>NW_015547662.1:1164767-1173218 GCF_001515605.1 Sinocyclocheilus anshuiensis | reverse complement strand
TTACAGAACCGGCTTTCTGACAAGATGCGCATTAAATATCGCATGCGATTTATCGTGCAGCCCTAATTTAAACATGTATCAGCATCGTGTCTCTTTTCTGTATGTGCTGTGCAAGAAGTCAGAGAGAACTATATTGACTCATTAGTGTTGCCAAATCTTGCTGGAGAAAAAGCAAATAAGAACAAGACCCTAATAATCTTACATCCAAATGCTTCAACTGGGAAGTAAGCCAGTGCCAAAATATTGCAACATTTTATTCTGGGTTTTTGTTTTCGCTGTGTAGCCTACAGTACATGAAGTACAGATGCACTTGCTCATCATTTATTAACATGAATAATGGTGCATACATTTTCAAGGAAACTAATTACATTGTTTCATCATAAATCTACAGCCCTACTTCAGATCATCGACCAGGCAGTAATTATACTAGCCAAGATAGACACAGAGAGCTAGTCTCTCTGCACATTGCTGGTGTGTGCATTCAGCCTCTTGACCCTGCTGTCTGGATCAGCTGTTTTTAAATGACTGTATGAGCAGTGCACATCGATAGGAGCGATTATGGTGCACCGGCCCCATGCATCAGCTCCGCTGCTCTCCCACCCTGCAGCCTTCCTGCAAATCAGCTGCTGGGATAATTCAATATGCTTCATACAACATTAGCTTTTACTCAGGCCCAGTCGTCTCATTCTTTTATGTCACCTCTCTCCATCTCTATCTATCTACCTCTCTCTCCATCTGTGTAATTCTATCTCTGTCCAGCTCTCTTGTTCTCCCGGGCTTGAGTTGTTTGTTAGTGCTGTGTTGGTGTATGTAATGGAGCTTAATTGGTGTCTGTAGAGAGTGAGAGAGACCAGCAGCTGCCCATATTGTTTCCTCGGAGGAGCTATGAATAGGCCTGCCATGGCTACAGTGCTATGGTACAGGATGCACTGACTGGATCTGACTTTTTCCACGTGGGTGTGTGTAAGTTTATGTTTGCGAGTGAGTGTTACCACAAGACATGGGACGGGCAACACCTCTGAGGTTCAAGGCTGGCAGATGATGTGGTGCCTTCTTGTTTTTTTGCATGTAAGTGAGAAATAAGGACAGCTGGTGTATACTATAGACTGTTCATTATGGCATACTGCATTTGGAGTTGGCCAAGTCTGTTTCACAGTGGTATTCATGTTGATTTATGTACCAAAATTTAAGTATCACAGAGTGAAAAGAAAGAAATGAACTCACTAAGAAATCAGTGTGAAGACCTTCCATGTTTTATGGTGCAACTGTTGTTTGTTCTGATTGCTGCACTCTGTGACCTGTCATTCACTCCACAGAATTGTAATAATTTTAATCGTACAGCAATTGACCACATAGGCCCTTTACCCCTTGCTGTTCTTATAAGGTGGTTGAAAACTTTAAGGAGTTCCAACTAGAGCAGGATTTATTTAGTAGTAGTAGTAGTAGTATTTTCATTTTTTTTTCTTTTTTAACATTCGCTGAGCATTTGAGAATTCACAGCCTACTAAGAGTCTTTAAAAAAGTTCAGAGAGTATTTATTTATTGAAATCAATAAATTAATTTACCAAATCGCACACGTATTACTATTTCATTCTGCTTGCTAAAAGTCAAAAATATGGTTCTGTGGTGACATGCTTTGTGGAAATAAAATATTTTGAAATGTTAACACACACACACACACACACACACACACACACACAATTTTATTGCATTAGATCTGAAATATCAAACCATCTGAAATATCAGTACATTTATTACAATGTTATTATTTCTATACTATTATAGTATTTAATAAGAGTCAATAATATATTACATTTTATGAATGCTATTATGTGCTTTTGTCATTTTATTGGTTGTTTCAATATTCCTGTTTAGCATTAATTTAGTTCTATTTTGGTTGTATTAATTTTAGTACATCTACTTAAACCTATTTAAGTTAGCTGCTAAAGCAACATTTGTTTAAAATAAATGGCAATTGATTTGAAATTTATTAAGTGCATTTTCAGTGTCTGGGCCAATGTATATTGTGTCTGGCTTGTGCTATATCACACAGCATTTATGCTTTCAGTGTGGACAGTCAAATTGCTAGTTGTAATTTGTTACACTGTGTAGCAGCAACTTCCAAAAATACTTTTTAAACACCGAGCACTTGTCAAAGATTCAAACAAAATGCAAGGGCAAAGTGCCTTGTCCCTCTCCGCCTCCCTCTCCTGTACAGACAAGGTTGTATTTTACTGCCTACCTGAATGGTGGCTATGTAATCTCCTCATGCTTTGAGTGTCGCCTGGTCCTTCACCCTTCAACACACAGTAAATTCCATCTCGACTGATATGACTTTGGGATCTCTCCAATATCCTGTCTATACAAAGTTTACATCTCCACTTTCTTCTCCATAAATAATTAATTTCAAAATCATTAATGTGAAGACATCCAGCAATGTTAAGCATTCATTAGTGGTCAAATATTTCCGTGGTTGGATAAAAAAAAAAAATGTCATCATGGTTAAATTGGTGACATTGGTTCATTTGTGAGACTCAAGCTTTCGGTGGCTTGATGAGATGACACCAGAGGTGTAATACATCAGGACATGCATGGACAGTTGGACACTGATGGTATTTAGAAGATTTCCCTGCTAGATGCTCTTTTACAAATCTGCCACGAATAGACAGAGAAGACATGGATGCCATATTGCTGTGTCTCATGGAGTGACAAAGGTCAAACACTGTACAGACACTGTCAGGGATATCTCTTGAGGGAAAAGCAACACGAGAACCTTTTTCTCTTTACAATGTGTGATATTAGAGGGTTTTTTTGTTGTTGGTTGTTTCTTTTTTTTGAGACTTGTACACTAAACCAGTGAGTTTCATGAAAGTGCCTCTAGAAACAGAAGACAAACCTGCAGTAAATAATCTTAAAGGGATAGTTCACTCAATAACAAAAAACTGTTATCCTCATGCTGTTCCAAACTTTGTATGACTTATTTTTTTATTTCTATGGATTATGAAAGAGTTTTGAAGAATGTTGGGGTCCAAATTGAACCCCACTGACTTTCATTGCATGACGGAAAAAAAAAAGGTTATTTAATGGTACGTTGTACTAGATAGAAGAGGAAATTCTAATTTCACATTATTAATATAAATAAAACATAAATAATTTAGGTTAATATTATAAATAAATGATACATATTTTTGGTTAATAGTATAAATAAATCATGCATATTTTTAGGTTAATAGTAAAATTACAATTTAAACTAACCATTTTCTGTTTAAATGTAATTTATTCGTGTGATGACAACAATTTTTTTTTTTTACTCCAGTCATTAATGGCACATGATCCTTCAGAAATCATTCTAAAATTATTATATGATGCTCAAGGATCATTTATTATTATTATCACTGTTTTAATCGGTTTTGCGGCTTAATATTTTTGTGGAAACTGCGATACCTTTTTTTTAGGATGAATAGAAAGTTCACATAAACAGAATTCATTCATTCATTCATTCATTCATTCATTCATGCATTCATTCATTCATTCATTCATTCCTCAGTGTAAGCCTTTTGGTTGTTTTTGGTCAATTAAATAATCTTTGCAAAACAAAACAAAACAAAAACAAACTATATATAGATATCATATGTAGACTGTATTAAAACACAAGTACTATAGCAACAATTATTTATATATGTATGTGTTATCCATTATCATTATCAGTTACATCAATAGGGCTCAGTGTTGTTTAGACCCCAACGTTCTTCAAAATATCTTCTTTTGTCTTCCAGAGAAGAAAAAAGCATACAGATTTGGCATGAGGGTGAGGGTGAGTAAATGATGACAGAACTTTCATTTGGGGATGACCTGTACCTTTAAACTGAGCTTTCTTTGTGACATCCCACTAAAAAAGGATATTGCAGGTCACTGGTCAGATCTCCTTCTCAGATCTTCCACCCAAACACTCCATGGGCTTGATACCCAATGAGACTCTCTTCACTTCTGCCAGCCTTAAACAGTTAAAAAATAGGAGAAAACATATCTGATCCTGATTTGTTGGGTCAGTGATGTGCAAACACCATGACGATATGTCAGAAAACCCAGTAAACCAAGCTGTATGGAGTGTTGTGGAGAAAAGGGGGATAAGAGTTGTTTTGTGGAAGCTTGGAGCCAATTATGAGCCAAAGACGGTGACTCCCCTGAGAGTACTCCAGGCTTGACAAGGAAAGAACAACAATTATTCCCTGTCTTACTGTTCATAGCCGCTGTTTAGAGGCAGACTGCTCCTGCTGCTGCTTGGACTAGCCTTTCAGTGCTGAAATCTTTGAAATATGCTTAGCCATTTTGATGTTGTGTTGCTTTTGTAAGGCCTTATATAATGCAATGTTGGAATTGGATGGATGTCATGAGTTGCTAGCACTGTGCTTTACCATTTCAGCTATGAGAACACAGTCCTCTTGATACAAATCCTACGTGAGCTTGTTCTGTCTGAGACATTTAGTTTAACAGTTTTACAGAGAGATTGTTAGTACTCAATGCAAAGCATGTCTGAAACCAAAGCGTGGATGATTTGCAGTGAGTATTGTAACAGCTCATTGCACACAGCGAGAGGGAGAGGTCTATGGCAGCTTGCAGGTGACATATATCAAATATTTTATATCAAGTATTTATTTAAAGAAATACTCATTCGCATGCGTTAATGCAAAATACAGTCAGAGTGCCACAGGGATGATGGATTTTTTGTAGGCCAACATGGAAGCTACTGTAGCATCACACTTGGTTCCCTTATCAAAAAGTCCGGTGGACTCCTTTAAGAATTAAATAGGTTAAATCTGGTTATAATTTACTACACCAAAGACACCACAGAAACACAGGAAACTCAATCTTGGATGGCATCGAGACTTAATATCACCCGAGGAAGAGGGCACAGGGCTTTCTGTCTTTTCTGGCCATTATTATCTTTGATAACCCCATAAAAGCTTTTATGAAGTCTGTAAACAAGTCACACATAAACCTGCACTCAGCGCCTCAAGAATCAGCTATCAGATCGGGTTGTGGACGAGCCGCCAAGTTCATTTCACCAAAGGACAGATAGCGAGTAGCCCAACACTGGCCCTGAATGTCTAGAGGCCTCTGGGGGAAAAAAGCAATATATTATGTATATAAATCTGGATTTGTTTTTCTTCAACCAGAGTGTCACATCAGATTTGTCATCTGAAACCCTGCATCTAATTTGGCGTTGTCTCCTGATCTCCCAGCGCTATCACTGTCTGTTCAATGAATCTTGCTTTGTTTTCCTTCATTTCGTCTGTCACCTCTTTTCTGCCCTTAGTGTTGTTGTGCTGTTGATGAGGTGTTTTAGAGCAGGCTTTGTTGAATGAGGTGGGGATGTTGTTTTCCTCCTACTCCCCCTTATCTTCCCCTTCCTGCTCACAGTGTACCATTGTTACCACTACATCACTTATGAATATTTATTACACGGTTCTGTGGAATACCTGATTTTGATTGGTTGGGTTCTGCGGTCAAATATTCTTTGTAAAATGACTGCTAAACTCCTGCACTGTGCTTTTTTTCATGTCTCTAATGTATCTTTACTGTCTTTTTTTGCCTCATATGCGAAAATAACTTTTAACTCAAATCACAGTAACTCAAATCAGTATGTTATGTAGCCGTGTAAGAAGTGGGATAATGTAAATACAAGATCATCCTGTAAAGGTACATACCTGTCAAGTATATATTTTTTTTTTTCACTGGAGCGCCACGTGAGTCTTCTTCTCCCATTTCTACCAGTGATCATTGTTTCCTTCCCGCGGTACTACTGCGCATAATAGCATCACTGTTGCAGGTTGCCAAGTTGAGGGGACAGATGTTCATTAATGGTAATATACCAATCTATTGAAGTACCAAAATCTGTTTTGTACCTTTATAATACACTGGCAACCACCAACATAAACACAGGCGGTAATGAGAAAGCCACATGTAGAATCAAAGTTTATCATATACTAACAGTATCATACACACAAAACCAAAACACCTTCATAGTAACACACGACACTAAAATAATGCAATAAACATTAAATTAACAGCATATGATGCAACATAAAACCCTTATGCACATTACTGAAAGAAAAAAAACAATACAGAATTATTTCAATAGTGAAGTGTTACACAGGGAATTCTGGGAATGTGACTTTATAGTTCTTCACTTCCAAAAACTGTAAATTTAACAGTATTGCTAAATGCCCTGTTAGATTTATTGCAGTTTTTCACAGTAGCTATATAGTAAGGGAACTTACTATTAACCCATAAACAGTTTTTTTTACTGTAGCATTTTTACAGGTTTCTTTTTCTTTTTTTTTTTTTTGTTACAATTATGATTATTTAAAAAAATGTAATTGTGAGTTAAAGTGTAAAAGTCATATAGCTAGTTGCATTTGGGAGACAATTACAAAAGTTGTAATTACGTAAAAAAAAAGCAGATTGTGAGATATAAAGATTTAATTATGTGAACTAAAGTAACAGTTGTGGATGATAAAGTCACAATTATCTTTTTATTTGTTGTATTTTGTGGAAATGGGCTTCAAGAGACTGTACATTATCCTCAACATATGATATAATGTAGTTGATGCAGGGTGAGAAAAATGAAAGTAAAAAATGCTTGGAAAAGTAATGAATTGGGTTTAGCCAGGGCCTCTGCTCTCCAGCTGAAAACAGAATGATAAGATGAAGGACTGTGATACCTGGTTGTGAGAACGAGGGAGACAGCGAGAGAGATACCGAAACATTGCAACATCACATTGTGCTGTGAAACAAGGAGAACGCCAGTTCCATCAGCTTAAAAGCTGGAAACACTTATCTAACATCCTTATTGGTTAATAATTCCTAATTGTCCTTTATTTGAGACTGTTTTTAGGCCCGAAGCCGGCAGAGGAAAGAGAAGATCTTCATATTCAGACTCTCTTCTCTGGAGGTAATTGGCAGAGACTGGCTTCACTCATATGCAGAAGGGAAACTGCCTGTTGGGGCAGGGCCGTAATGACCACCTCGGCTCTCATGATTTGCAATGTTAGGTAATGGCCTGTAAGGAATTGCAGTTCTCCATAACAGTGTTGAGACTTCATTAGAGGATGTAATCCTCTGCCTTTAACCCCTCCTGACCTGTACAGCATCACCTGACTGAATCCACGTACCACTGAGACTTGAGAGTTGTTTCACAAGATGAATGCGTAGCCATTTTTAGCATCATTACACATCCACTGATTCTTAACGAAATATTTAAAGCTGTAAACCTCAAATGAGAACAATTAACCGAGACTGTTTGATAATGAGGACCCATCCAAAGGTCTTCTTCTCTGAGGCCTAATGTTAAAATGAAAACATAGCACTTTTACACAAAAAAGACTAAAAATAGACAGACTTTCAGACTTTCAGAAATTGATTCCCAGAAGCATTTCCAAGTGTGCGTATACAGTACAGTACACAAGTATCTGAATGCAACCTGTATGGGCTTCTGAAACCGTTTCTATGGCAACCCACCTCCCCTTTTGGTTCTTTAGCATTTGGATTGTTTGTCTTCGGATGAGAAAAGTTGTCAAAGTGACATTGAAGTTCATTAAGCTTTCCTACGGTTCACACACACACACACACACACACACACACACAAACACACACATTCTCCTTTTGATTCCTCCCCTTACTCTTTGCTATAATGGGGTTGCAGGTATTATTACTCTGTCTAAAGATTTCACGAAAGCATGAGCAATAAGCTGCAGTGGGGTTTTCCCAACAGAAAACCCCACTGCACAAATACACACTGATTCATTTTAGGAAAGCTTAACATATCACAGTACGATAAAAAGGCCTTCCTGTAGCTCATAAAGTCTTGGATAGCATTGCGAACTAATCAATAATTTATAAAGTCAGTTCAATGAGACATAATTGTGACTAACTGTTCTTTTTTTCTGGAAGAAAGAAATAAATAAAGAAAGAAAGAAAGAAAGAAAGAAAGAAATGGTTTATGGAGCGAGAGAGATGTTGACTCTTGAGCCTGCATTTCTGACAAATCCATCAAATCCACTGGCGCCAGTATCTGTAAGTTGCTAAGTATGAAATAATTCATATTTAACAAGGAATTGACAGTCTCAAGCTCTTAAGACTGACATTGTGTACTTATATAAAAATCAATGCAAACATATCACACTGATAACAAAAGGTCAAATATCGATCAACGTTTTTAGTGTGCCCCAGGCCATTAACACTAACACTGTATACAGCAATTGAACATGTTTACATGCGTCACACCTCAAAATTGAACATAGAACGGTGTGTTAATGTGTTATAAAAATGTTATATAACTAACTAACATGATAGTTTCCATCAAGGTATAGTTTAAAATTTTCAATTATGTACTGTACATTTACATCAATGGGCTAGTGTGTGTGTGTGTGTGTGAGTAGGTGTGTGTGT
>NW_015547662.1:1148544-1164757 GCF_001515605.1 Sinocyclocheilus anshuiensis | reverse complement strand
ATGAAGAGTTCATTTGCAAAAACCAATAACTCCATTTTTATTTTTGATTGATTGATTCAGTGAGATTGACTCAGTTTGCAAGGTTAGTAAAATTTGGAAAATTTAGAAGTAGTTTTGTTTGTGTCTTTGGTGTCATTGTATATGTTGTTTAAATGCATGTTTATATAATAGTTTATATATTTTTTTAATAACTGAACCAAACAAACTGTGCTTGATCGCTTTGCATGTCAGTCATGCTTCTTTTCCTGTCTAAGTGGGCTGAGTCGACTGCCATTCAAAAATTTGCCATATATTCACTACAAAAATGATTTTCTTACTAAATATCTAAACATTCTCAAATCAAGATACATTTATTGATACATTTACTGACAATATATAGTCTTGTTCTCTGACAAAATTATAAAAGTTAAGTGACTTAAAAACAAGAGCAAGTGGTTAAAACAAGAACAAAAATCGAATATCGATAAAGTCACTTAATTTGATATGTTTTCAGAAAACTTAATAGCCTGTCATTTTGCATCTCAAGTAAATGTGTCTTAATTTAAGAATGTCTAGATATTTATTCTGGAAAACAAGACAAAAATACTGAGTAAGTCAATTTTGAAGGAGTAGTAGGGAATAGACTACTGTACTTTTCAAAATGGCCGCTACTGTAATGGGTGGAGTCTTAATGTAAGCTATGTAATGTGATCTCCATGAAGAGTGGAATCAGATGTACTAAGTTTCATTTTTCTAGAATTAGAGGTTCAGGAGTTATTGCCATTTCAGTGTTGAAATTTTGAACTGGTGGTGGCGCTATAGAGTTGGTCCTAGTGACCCCAAAGTTGGTCAGATCACTACTTGTGGCCATCACTACAAGTGTGCCAAATTTCATCATTTTCCTATGTTCCCTTCATAGGGCTGCCATAGAACCCCATTGGATAAAAATAATAATAATAATAATAAAGAAAACATACAGATACAATAGGGGCTACAGCCCTTTGGGCTTGGCCCCTAATAAAAGTTGTAGGCTATTTACTAGAGAATTTAAAATGTGTCATGTATCATAGTGCATTCTGTATGTAACATTTGCATTGCATGTCTACGCTCTTTTCTACCCAGATCGTTATGTCCAGACAGGAAATTATACAATCCTAGACACTATGCCAACTGCTGATTCCATAGACTGTGCTTTGGCCTACAGCTCAAGCTTGTGTGTTTGCGTCTGTGCTCATGTTGTGTATGGTCTGTAGGTCTGTTTGCTCTTCACATGTTGCCAAATAGTCAGCTAGATATTAGGAACACAGCCTGGTGGTGGTTCCAAGTCCTAGTGGACCAGATGGGTACAAAGCATGACAACCAGACTAGCTTCACGCTGCAGTGATGCCACAGCGTGAGATGTCAGTATAAAGCCAACAATTGGTCAGATCGGCAGATTCCCGGGGAGTTGGAGTGGTTACAGATTCATGATGGTGGACCACTGTGACCCCATAGGGACGCCTGCTCAATTCACACTCATTAAATCAAGTGCTTGACTTGAATTAGAGTATTTGCGCAGTCTTACAGTATCAGAGCCGCACATAGCAAGGATTACTCTGGAGTGTTTGGATAAATGAGTAACCTTCTGCTTTTTCAGGCTGCATTGTTTCTTGCTTTTGCCTTCCACATTCTCCTTTCTTCTCAGCTGTTGTTTATAGCTCATTCTTTCCTTGAAACTCTGACATTTTTAATGTTTTAAACTTGGATGTGTGCGGATGTTTAGAAACCAAGGAGCATGAAAACCTTGAAGCACTCAGCGGTTGCAACCTACTCAACCTCACCCCATGATGTTAAATAATTAATTCTCTCCATTTTATTGTGCTTTGACCGTAGTCACAACCCTTAGTTTGGCAGAATGATAGTTTCTTGTAATGTTGCCCAGTTCACCTTCTCTTTGTTGGTTAAAACAATGTTTAATCCCTTTTCCCCTGTGATTGGCTGCTTATTGCTGGATGATAATGAAGAGCTGCACAGGTTTAATGTGATCCTATGGGTCATTCCTGTTATGCAGTACTTTCTGAACTCTGTGACATTTGAATAATTAATATGCTTGTGTTCTGATTATACAAAAGGGTGTACAAGATGTTCAGAAATATGCTCTGGTCAAGCTCAGACACTTCAAATGTATTAATTATAACTTGACTATTTACACAGTGGCAAGAAAATTTATATGGCTAGCAGGATGAAATTAAGCTAAAGTTAACTTCAGATTAGTGAGGGATTGAGAGCTAGTTTACACGATTTTCATTTTTTTTACAATCTTTTGACATATACTTATTTCCATATTTTTGTCAAACAGATTAGAATGTTTTAGAGTGAGACATGGCAAGTAATTCCTACAATAAAAGATAAAACACCACATAAACTGGAAAATGGATTGCTAATACTTACATGACGTTGTTTTCCCAACAGAAATGATGTCACTTTATAGTGGGTGATGGCATCAAGGAAATGGCTTTTATTAAATGTTAAATGGATTTGCAAAAGACTAACATGATGGAAACAATAGTTGTTTTCATAGGTAAACACACACACACACACACACACACACACACACACACACACACACACATATATCCTCGTTTATACTACTTCATGGGGTCCTAATGTCCACATAAAGATAGTAAAAATCAGGAATATATGATCCTTCAGTTGGACCCCACAAAGACAACATCTTATAAATCATGCTAAAGAATGTTTTATAAAATGTTAAACCTCATAGTATGGCCCTTCACTACACGTACACTAAACCCTAAACCTACCCATCACGGAAGTCATTATTATATATAACATTCTTACACAAAGCTGTCATAAAGCTTTCAACACTTGGAAATAGCGCATGAGTCGTATGGACTACTTTTTTATTATTTGTCATTTTGGAACCCTAATTCTCCGGTCTTTAGAATTACATTCTATTTCTTTAAAATCCTTTTTTTCCCCATGGAGGAAAGAATGTCATACGGTTTTGGAATGACATGAGGGTGAGTAAATGAAGACACACACACACACACACATTTGCACACACAATTGCATCTTTGTCAAAATCACTCTGACTGAATGCCACAATCTTGAATGCCATCTCTGTCAAAATCACTCTCGTTTGGTCAGCTACACATACTGTATATATAATTGTCACTGGTGGTACGGTTGCTCCCTGACATGTTTTGCCCATGTTACATGTAAGGGAAACAGTTCAATTTAGCTCAAAGGGAATCATTTAAGATTTTAAAGGGAATTTGGACAGAATCACTGTTTTACGGCTGATCACTGAGACGGCCAGCGAGTCATTGAACGAGCCGTATAACATCAACTCTGCAATGGATATTTATATCCAAAATATAGTGAAAACACTATTAATTAGCACAGTAACAAGATCGGCAGTTTAAGACATTAACTTGTAAGCACAAAACACAAGATACTTCTCTTTTCAATATAAATAAGGCTTTATTGGATAAATCTAAGACATATAAACTAATCTAACACATAAACAAACGCATTCACACAAGTTGCAGAAACAGAGAAAGTTGGGCCTCTGTGGAATTCGGCTCCTCATGTTTCAACCATGTTTTGACCAAATCTTAGATTGTCTGATTCGGTCTGATATCCTACATACAGATAAGGAAATCAGCTCAGCACTGTCTATCTCTGCTTCTCTGTCTCTCTGTCCTATCATGCACGCTGATCTGGTGTCCACAGGGCAGGCTGTATATGCTGCCCACATTTCACTGGAACTGTGCAACCTCAACATCCTTGAGACATCTCTATTGCCAGCATAACTTCGCACACATCTCCAGGGCAATTAAGGTTGCTTGCACGCATGGGCCTATTTAGGAAATTTCTTTAATGGCTCTTTGGGACTATAGGAGTGTAAAAAAATGACGTTAGAATATTAAGGTATGGAAATTAAATCTTTGCATTTTTTTCCCCTTAACGTTGAGAATGTCTAGCAGATTTTGTAGTTGTGAGACAATGTGTAGGAGTAAAGTTAGGAAGGGAGAGACGGAGAGATGATGAAAGAAAGGGACAGGGAAAATCTCGACTGCACAGTAATTACTACTCAGATTATTTTATGTTGCATGCATTTTGGTGTTATGTTTTGGCAACTTGTTTAATTATCGCTGACAGTTAGCTGGCTGATTTATCTCTCACTCTATCTGTCTTTCCATTCGCTCACTCTTGTTCTCTCAGTCTCACTATTTGTCCTCCCTCTAGCGAGAGAGAAAGAGCGAGTATATTCTTCCTCTCTGTGCATCTGTCTGTTTCACTTGCTAACACAATTGCGTAATTAAAACTTTCGCAGGCAGCTTGTTTGGCTGTGTGCTGAGTCACGGCAAAAACTCACAATTCATATAATTTAGTTTATACTGCACATATTTCAACTCTCTCTTAATGTGAAAAATATTCCGTTTAATACTTTTGAACATAGCTGAAATATGAACAGTTAAATAGAACAACATAAAATGAAGATCGTTTAAATTTCTAGCAGGACTGTCAGTTTACCATGTTAATTTAGTGTGATTAATTATAACAAACGTTTTAAAACTTTAGCGCAATTAATCATGCTACTAAACCACATTTGCTGAGAACAGGCAGCATAACATGAGTAAAAGGATGTTTATTATCTAGACTACCCTAAAAAAACATTGTGTGATTTGAAGTGCACTATCGTTGTTAGATTTCATTTCTTGTCTGAAACATTAAAACATCATTTTGACAAACAGTTTTGGAGATTCTGTTTTTACCCATTGAAGTAGTTAGGAACTGTACTTGTGTGAATGGGAATAGGCTAATATTTTATGAAATGACAGTGAAAAGAGGACAAGTTGCTACATTGTCACATATTTGCAGCTCCCATGATAACTGTGTAGACAGCTTTTTTTTTGCTTTTATTCAATTTGATATTCAGAGGAGAGACATGAAACGATTGGGAGAAGTCAATGGAAACAAGAACCGAGTCACATTCGCACTCAGGAACGATTGTGGGAATGTTTAAATTGGAACATATGCAACTACTAGGTCATGTCAGGACTCTTAAGGCATTTTAAGTTTAACAATATTGTAAAAAAAAATCTTGGTTGCACCAAATTGGCCTGTTTATACTAAACATAAACAGTATGTGCTTAGCTATATACTTTTGAGTGTGGTTAGGCATTATGTCAGTTTTGGAACAGAAGTCTTTTTTCCCTCCCCCCAGTAAAAATACACATGAATCCATCTATAAATATCAATTCATATGAGAAGCAAAGTTGTGTAAAAAAATAAAAATACTTGTTAAAAACATTTTTTTTTCTCATCCAATCGTCAAATTGCATTTTGCTTAACAAGAATACAATTTACACAATTTTGCTTCTTAAGTAAATATATCTTGTTTAAGGGTGCTATTTTTTATGGTTATTTAACAAACAGAAATACTGGTTATGAAAATGACCATCTGCTTTGTGTCTGTCCTATATGGAGGTGAGTGCTGAGATTGTATGTGTGAATCTGTTACCACCAAATCGCCTGACAGCAGGAAGATACTTTTCCGGAAAATATGCTCTGAGCTTTCAGATAATATTCCAGAAGTGACTATAGAAAACAAATTTAGTTTGACTCAAAGATATAAGTCAGCCTGATGTCCCATATGCGTTTATCTACATTGTTAGTATGCATGATTTATGTTTGGCTGAAGATCAGCTTTTGGTGCGTTTCTGTTAATGGCAGATGGTTTTAAGCATCTTCACCTGAAGAGTTTCCCCTTGAAATACAGTTATAATAAAGATTCTTCAGAAATCATTCTAATATGCTGATTTGGTGCTCAATAATTTTTTTTTTAATTATTATCAGTGTTGAAACAGTTGTGCAGCTTAATGTTTTTATGTGACACTTGAATTCCAGGATTTCAGTGTGGATTTGTACCTTTGAACCACTGTATATATAGTCTTCATTGTAAATGCCGCCATACATTTATGGGCTTTCTGTTGACAAGAAGATTGGGCTGTTTTTGTTCTGTGTGCACTCTTGTCCTATGAATTTTCAGGAACCATTCCTTCAGACATCGTTGTGTTGTATTTGTATCTATCTCACTTTCCTCTATAGTATAAAACCAGACTCATTTCCCCTGCAGATGGTACCTTTCTGTTCTTCAGCCTGTCTGGTGAAATGTAAGCATTTGATATGACTGACAGGCTCACTTGGGCCCCTACAGGCTGGATATCGAATATCACCTGACTTTACTGGAGACTAGAGTTGATCTCCCAATGCTGTAGAAGACACAAACACCAGAAGTTGTTTCAAGAAGAACTCTAAAGCCTCTCTTTCACTCTCTTTTTGCAAAGTCGCCCTCTCTAAATCTCTTTCCAACACCAGAATAGGTCCGATTGAAGAGTGGTGCCAAACATTTTTAGTTTTCAAGCTAAGCACATCAGCAAAAAAAATTAAAAAAAATATAAAAAAAATATAATAATTTACATATTAGAACGGCATGATATGAAAGTAATAATACTGATATTGTCAATTTAATACTGGCCAATAACTGGTTCTTAAAAAAAACAAAAACTTCAAAGTACAAACAGGGCTTTCTCATTATTTCAAGAATTTCCCTTTTATATTTGAGTGGTAGGAAACAGCACTCTGTGCACAGTGCCAGAACCAGAGCATGTGCTAATTAAAGGATTAAAGGCTGTGAATATCTCACATAGTTACATACTAGCGGATGCAGAAATTAGTTTCAAATGTGTGTGTACATTTCTCAGATGCCATGGCGAGTAAATATTCATAATGGAATGGATAAGAATCTTTACTGCGCTGTGAGAGGACCTTTATCATTTTAAATAGATTTGTGCTGGTTCCTGTTGCTTTGTTTGGACGGGATTCTGACAAATGGATATAATTCAGCCAAGGATGTGAGAAACCAATCTGAATGGCGAGGAGGGAGTGACATTTCTTTGAAAATTTCTGATACTCTGTTAGCATTCCCATTCATCTCAATGGTAGTTGGTTGTCTGGTGCATTAGTGAATGAGGCCTGATGTATCCTATTCCCCTTCAAATATCCTAAGAATACTGCCTTCATATAAACCTAACCGAAAACGTACTTAAAACTGCAGTCGATATGCCTTTACTCACTGTAATATTCCAGAATTGCCCAATAAATTAATCTGAGAAAGAGCATTTCTGCATTAATATTTCATATACATATTTGTATTGATTGCTGTGTCCAAATTCACTAACGCAACTACATGGAGTGCAGTTTCTCCCTTTCAGCTGAAGTCAAATCACAGCATTCAGTTTTTGAAAAGCTAGAAAGCATGTCAATATACAGCATTCAAGCATGGATTTTACTGGGGTTCTCATCTATAAATGTGTCTGGATTGTTATTAAAAGATGCAGAAACTTAATTTTCTCCGGAATGGTTACCTATTTAAACTCACATTCCTTTCATAATAAGGACTTGCGCTCTTACGTGCATGTTCAAAAGCTTTTCAAACGCAGTTTTTTTTTTGTGTACAGGGATAATTTGATTGCTTTGTGATTTTGAACAGTCACAATTGAATAATCCTCGGCTCTCCTCACTGTAGACAGTGAAGGACAGAACATAATCATATTCTACAGTTGCTTTGAACATGGCTTTGGCTCTTGAAACTGAAAGATGCCACAATGAAATTCATGCCAAAAAAGACAAACATTCTTATGTCTAATTCCAGTTTTACTGGTTTTGAGGAGCAGTTACATGTTCTTGGCTGAACAAGCTCTGTTTCTTGAGTCTTGTGGCTTAAGGTAATGCTGTGGTTAGAGCTGTAAAGCCTTGGTTCCAATAGATCTTATACAGTATATACAAACTGATGGATTTAAAACACTACACCTTTTAATTTTATGTGACATGCTTCTCATATTTTTTTTCTGTAACATATATGAAATAATAATAATGATGATTATGATTATGATTATTATTATTGAGGAACATTCATAAATTATATTATTAGGAAATCCATAAAAGCAAAATTTTTCCCAGTAGATATGAATAATATATTCTATATAGAATATTCTCCTATATAGAATATAATATAAGAATATATTTGCATATATTAAATTACAATAAGAGTCTTTGCTTTGTTCCCTAGTTGCTTAGTTACTATTACTGTGGTTTGTTTGGTTGCAAAGTCCAAACTAATATTGCATGCTCAAAGCCAAATGAAAATCACCAAGAGAATGGCTGGGCACATGCATTTAACATTTAACTTTATTTTAATGAAGAATAGAAAACATCAAAGAAAAAAGAAAAAACTAAATCTGACCTATTCAAGTCCTGATTATTGTCAGTCCTGATTCTAGCCAGCACTTTACCCAACAATCACTTTAAAGTGCTTAAATGCTTATTAGTAAAGCTGCTAAGAGTCAGGTCTCCACCCTTAGAGCAGGGGTTCTCAAACTATTTGGAGGCAGGGACCCCTTACAGCAGAGAAAAATTTCCAAGGACCCCCCACCCCCATCATAATTATAACCATGATTAAGCATATGCTTACTGCAGTTTGTACTCTCAGATGCTATTGGAACTTCCGGTTCAATTTTTCAGGATTATATGTTTTAATTGATTTATTCTTTCTCCCAGTTTAGATTTTTCTGGACTCTGTTTTAATGGTTAAATTAGATTGTAGTAATCAAAAACATGTCTAATTAATTGAAATAATAAAACTTATAAAATGTAACAACAATTTATTTATTTATTTGTACAATAGTAGGACCCTATGAAATGCCATCTATTTCTTTGAAATGCAATTTATTTATTTAAGAAATTCTGTGTTGCCTGTTTAAATTTTTTTCTCATACAGACCTAAAATTATTTCGCGGACCCCCTGGCTATGAGTCACGGACCCCACTTTGAGTCCCCTGCCCTAGAGCATCACTTTATTCTATCAGCCTCCATTCTGTGTACAGTAGATGCTCTATTTTCCAAGTCCTGAGGGGAACTTAAGTGTCAACATGTTTTAAACACAAACGCTCTTCAATAGTAAAACCAGTGTAGGTACACAGTTTTTTTGGCAGCATAATCAGCCGAGCACTTTATTTGCCTTGTTAGGTAGCTATTTAACAAGATATAACAAACAATGCATAACACTATACCCCATCCAAATAATCTCAACACTGTCTGTTTTGTTTTTGCGGCTCAGCCACCGTGAGCTTAGTTATCCAGTTGTGACTATGCAAGCTAAGAACACCGTTTCCATTTCATATTTGTACACACATACTAATCAGGTTTCTGATATAAAATCGGGATGCACACACACAATTTTCGGCCTTCTACAATTCTATAAGACACATTATCTAGGCAATATGTCCTTCATGTATCTGCAAATTACTTCAGGAATCCTTTTATATTTCACTGCACATGATGTGATTATATTATGTGTCATTTTCTACATTACAATGGAAAAGTAAGGTGAAAAAGAATAGGCTTAGCTGCTTTTGTGCCTGTGAGGGTGACGGGACATTAACCTAATCTTGATTGCTCCGAACAAGCCATGCTTAGTGAAGTCAAATAATTGAATCGTCTGCTTAGAGATTTGTGAAGTAATCACACTTTTCCTTCTCTGCTCCTTCTGGAGTGGCATGAGGGGAAAAGACAGATGTGACACAGCTAATAAAATATTGTTGATTAAACACAGCATGTGTGTTGAAGGAAGGAGGTATGTACAGGGTTGACAAACTCATGTTTCTACTCAGGTTGTCACTCAAAGCTATAATTTTTTAACTTTAACTGACATTGCTGGGAAAAATTATGCATTCACCACCTGCCATCGTTTCACACCACATAGCCCATAATTCAATTGGGGTCTTAACTCAAATATAGTTTGACAAGTTTCTGTATTGTGCAATCCAGGACCACTGGAAATGCATGCCTGTGGTGACATTTCTGCAAAATGCTAATTATGTTGCTTCTTGCACATTTTAAAGCAAAGCGTGTGCATTTTTATTCAAAACAGATGAACGTGAATCTGGCAGTTTGGAAATGAAATGTCTGATAATTGGCGCTAAAAGGATAATGCTCTACTGCGTTTGAAAGTAACGTACCACCTACACTATACCCTACCCTAAACCTAACTGATAGTGCTAACAAAAGCAAACATAAGATAAACCATGTCAGCCATGTCATTTTAGTTTACTTCTACAAGTCTTTGAGCTCTTTTTTAGCGTTTTACTGGACTCGTACCAGAGTACTCCGCATCGCAAGTGCAGTGCACCGGGTGAGCTACTGAGCAAGTTTACTATGTCAGAAAAGCTATACATATGGATCTGGTTATGTGATGCAAATTGGAAAATGTATTAGTTTACAAGGCTTGCAAATCAAGTGTTTTGAGTCTTTATTAATCAATAATTTGCCTTCGTGATCATCATTTGTGTGAAAATGAATAAACGTTGTTGGTGTTTTACTGCCACTAGTGTTTCATTTCAGCTGGAAACTGCAGTGAATTGTATGTATAGCTAAGTTTTTGAGTTTCTGGAGGGAAAGCTTTAGTATATAAATTGCAGTAGTGTGTAATGCATCATATCATGAACAAAATGAGCAATTATTAATGCATGAATGTAACTCTCTTGGTATGCCTGTGATTTCTGACGATGATTTTCCCTGCATCATTTTATTTTATTATGTCTCCGTATGCGGGCAGAGACAAATCGTATAGAACAGGGAAATTGCTCACAGATACTATTAACTTCTGCTCCATCTTGTCTACATTAGACAATAGTATCTGACAGGTGAAGGATCATACGAGCTTCACCGTCTTCACTCCCTTTGGTATTTGCTGCATTACATTGCGGCTCATTTGCATAAAGTTAGATTCTGCTCAACTTAGTCACATCTCCAAATGAATGACTTCCGGTTGTTTTATAACAGCAAACTGCTGTCAGTGTGAACAGCACCGCTGATTACAGAACCGGCTTTCTGACAAGATGCGCGTTAAATATCGCATGCGATTAATCGTGCAGCCCTAGTATACACTCATGTCCTCTCTTTATTACTTCTTGGCACAAAAGCTTACTTGAAGTTGTACCTTTTCAGAAAGAAGTGAGAGAGAGAAAAAAAAACCCTTAGAATGAGCTTCCGTATGTCTGAACTTCCAGATATTCAAGCAAAGCGTGTGCATTTTTATTCAAAACAGATGAACGTGAATCTGGCAGTTTGGAAATGAAATGTCTGATAATTGGCGCTAAAAGGATAATGCTCTACTGCGTTTGAAAGTAACGTACCACCTACACTATACCCTACCCTAAACCTAACTGATAGTGCTAACAAAAGCAAACATAAGATAAACCATGTCAGCCATGTCATTTTAGTTTACTTCTACAAGTCTTTGAGCTCTTTTTTAGCGTTTTACTGGACTCGTACCAGAGTACTCCGCATCGCAAGTGCAGTGCACCGGGTGAGCTACTGAGCAAGTTTACTATGTCAGAAAAGCTGTACATATGGATCTGGTTATGTGATGCAAATTGGAAAATGTATTAGTTTACAAGGCTTGCAAATCAAGTGTTTTGAGTCTTTATTAATCAATAATTTGCCTTCGTGATCATCATTTGTGTGAAAATGAATAAACGTTGTTGGTGTTTTACTGCCACTAGTGTTTCATTTCAGCTGGAAACTGCAGTGAATTGTATGTATAGCTAAGTTTTTGAGTTTCTGGAGGGAAAGCTTTAGTATATAAATTGCAGTAGTGTGTAATGCATCATATCATGAACAAAATGAGCAATTATTAATGCATGAATGTAACTCTCTTGGTATGCCTGTGATTTCTGACGATGATTTTCCCTGCATCATTTTATTTTATTATGTCTCCGTATGCGGGCAGAGACAAATCGTATAGAACAGGGAAATTGCTCACAGATACTATTAACTTCTGCTCCATCTTGTCTACATTAGACAATAGTATCTGACAGGTGAAGGATCATACGAGCTTCACCGTCTTCACTCCCTTTGGTATTTGCTGCATTACATTGCGGCTCATTTGCATAAAGTTAGATTCTGCTCAACTTAGTCACATCTCCAAATGAATGACTTCCGGTTGTTTTATAACAGCAAACTGCTGTCAGTGTGAACAGCCCTTCAGTGAGTAAAATTTAGCATCACACTGAGTGGATGGAAGCATTCTACTCATGAAGTCATGACATTCACAACCCATATCTGATGTGGTGAATTTCAGATTGAAAGAGGTCAATGCAGCAGTGCTGTTATTGTTAACTAAAACTATTAAAAACTGTTTTCATTAACTGATTTCAAGCTGAAATTAAGAAAAAATATAAATATTAAATGAAAACATAAACTTAATTTATGTTTGTAATCCAGTTTTTGCTGAAAACTGAAATAAAAATTAAGTCAAAAAAATAAATATATATACAATATAAATAAAAATGACCAAAGCACATAACGATTTTAGTAAAAGTTAAACTAAAATTAAAATGAAAACAAAAAAATCTAATTCAAAATAGTAGTAAATATTATAATAGTATATAAATAACATTAAAATAACACTGCAACACACTTTCATGTTTCATACATATATATATATATATATATATATATATTACAGAACCGGCTTTCTGACAAGATGCGCGTTAAATATCGCATGCGATTAATCGTGCAGCCCTAGTATACACTCATGTCCTCTCTTTATTACTTCTTGGCACAAAAGCTTACTTGAAGTTGTACCTTTTCAGAAAGAAGTGAGAGAGAGAAAAAAAAACCCTTAGAATGAGCTTCCGTATGTCTGAACTTCCAGATATTCAAGGGGAATGAATATGTACCTTGACGTTCACCTCAGACAGTTTTTGTTTTTGGACTTAAAAGCCCATCATGTTTTCAGCTGTGAGTAACTGTTTTAACCAAAGTCAAAATGGTTGTCTTTCTATTTTAATGCCATCAAATTGTTGAATGGGTTACATGGAGCAGACACAGGGCCAGCCATAGATGCAGAGACACCTGAAACAACCTGAGTAGAAGAGACTATGAGAGTGAGTCAAATGGTTCTGTCATCACGTGTAGTGTGTGTTCAGCAATTACAGCTTGTGTAGTCAAGTCTGAGTTATAGTAATAGAGAGACACACAAACACACACACACACACACACACACACACACACACACTTGTATGGTCATACACTGGAATTGCAGGAATGTTTTTGGACAGTTTTGGTCTGGATTAATTCAGATGGACTCCTTGAGATTACAATGAGACCTAAATAGAATTTGGATAGCCTCTCTAAATATGAGCCGAGCGCACACAAGGAGCCATTAGCGAGATCCTAATGTGTTAGAACAGATGCCTATAATTTTATTCATACAACTGCCACTTCCTGGGGAGCGCACCCAAAACAAGCCACTATTTGTTAATGATAAAATGGGACAGCATCCAGCATCTGTGTATGTGTGTCTATGCAACATTTTTGTTAATGTTAAGGAAACACTGAATCTGGAAGTAGATTTTTATATTTTCTGAAGAAAACATGAGTGCTGCTTGCCCAGGCAGAAGCTGGCGCTACAGTGTTTTCCAGTATGTTGCTATTCAGTTGCTGTGAGTGTTTTTAATGTGTTGCTATGGGGTCAGTCTGTGATGGGTGGGTGGGTGTTTGTACACGCTTCAGAGTTGTGCAGAGTTGTTCAGAATTATTGGTGAGTAAAGGTGTTAGTTAAAATTTAAGAAAGATTAAACTGGAAATGAAAATTTAAGTGTTGATGTAAGTGTTTTACTACTCCTACTATACTAATTATAATTTTAATAATAGTAATATCTAATACGAAAACAACAATGTACACATATTGTTAATTAAAACTATTAAATTGTTTTTGGTATAAATTTTTTTTAAATTTTTTTTATAGTTTTAGTTAACTATAACAGCACTGGTGTGTACATTGCTGTTTAATATATATATATATATATATATATATATATACTGTATATATATAATTAAAATTAAAACACTAAAATTAAAGCCTTGCATGGTCCTCAAATCTAGGCCCTAGCCTGGCCCTGGTCCAACAGCTTATCAGAATTCTCAGCCCGAGTCCGACTGGAGCTCGTGACTGTTTTTGTTTCTCTCCTCCCGATTACAACCTACTGTTGCAGCCATTAAAATAGTTCAGTTTTGTTTTTAATGGCAAAGTGGTTATATTTCTTTTCGTTTCTTCATTAATGTAATTTAGAAAAATGTTTGGAGTTTTTGTTGACAACCAAGTGGATAGCGGCAGACAGGCAGTTTACCACATATTATGAATTTAGTCGAATAATGGCTTAAATGAAAATAAATAAATAAATCGAATAATGGCTTAAATGAAAAAAATAAAAAATAAATAAATCGACTAATGGCTTAAATGAACGACTAAACACTAAACACTGTGCGCACCAGTCTTGACAGTTGCGGTAACATGGTCTCGTGTTGTTTCGACCAGCGCAGCTCGAGATGTAACAAATCATTCAACTCACGATGCGATACGATTCACGATACTGATTTCACAATTTTCTCAAACAAAATGAGATTTAAGACAAATTCTAGATTAAAAGATGTCCTTTTATTATTGTTTGGACAAAATGCTGAACATTTCTTTGTGAAATTGAAATATGCAATTTTAAAACAAACCCCAAATCAAATAAATAACAGAAAAGAGATATCTTCATATAAACAAACTAAGGCTTTGCCTGTGCTCGTTCCATTCAGTTAGAGGAAACCACTGTATTTTAATCATGATCCAAATGATCGATTTGAATCATCACATAATTGTATCGATTTTCAACCGGCTCATGGTGCATCGTTACATCCCTAAGCGCATCGCATCTTTTCCATCACCTTAACGTACCACCTACTTTGTCTAAAATAGACAAAATGCCCAGACCGCATGTGAGCGATGTTGTGAAAATTGTCCCGAAGCCTGCCCCTAGGGGCGCAAATAAGTCAAGCCCTGTCGGGCTCGGGCTGAAATGCAAGGCTCTAACTAAAATAACACTGACATACACAAATATACATATATAAATACACAATGGCATATTTGGTAACACTTTAGTATAGGGACCAATTCTCACTATTAACTAGTTGCTTATTAGCATGCCTATTATTAACATATTGGCTGTTTATTAGTACTTATAAACCACATATTCTGCATGAACATATTCTACATCCTAATACCTAAACTTAACAACTACCTTACTAACTATTAATAAGCAGAAAATTAGGAGGTTATTGAGGGTAGTTAATTGTTTGTTAATAGTGAGAATCGGACCTTAAAATAAAGTGTGACCACATATTTCTCGAAACATAATTTATACATTCATGTTTTATCATTTCTGTATTCATTATGATAACTGTAAAAATAAAGTTTTAAAGGAGCCAATTCTTAAATTCTGAATTTTCTGTGCTCATATATTGCAGCAGTTTTCAGCTTCAGTCCATCTCGCAGTGTTCTTTTGACTAATGTCTTGAACACAACTCACTTAACCAGCACACTAATCAACAAGCACTTGTTTCACTGCATTAAGTGTGTCATCCAGAGCTCAAGAGACATCACTGAGGATACCTGACTAGAGCACAGAAATATTCCTGCGCTCCCCTGTCTGCCTGTGCATGTGGGTGTCCCTGAGCTTGTGACGGGGACTCGCTGTTCTATAGGCCAGCATAACGTATACATTAAGAGTGGCAGAGAAAAAGAAAACAGCAGAGGAAGAAGTCATGAGCTCTCCAAGCCAAGGGAACAGTGGGTTGCCATAGAAATTAGAGTTAGAGAGAGAAAGAGAGAAAGCTAGAGAGTTACCCATAGCAACAGAAGCTTCAAAATAGCAGTGCAGTGTCCTGCTCGGGCAAGCAGAGCGGACTGCAGCATTTTCCCCAATTTTTTTCCTCCCACCTTCTTTACCGCATCCCCCTTTTCCACTGTCAAATCTCTGTCAAGGAAAGTGGGAGAGGGTGAGAGGTGGAGATGAAAAACTCTCAGAATTCTTCATATCTCATCCTGTATTCTCTATTTTTATTTTTTTTTTCATTCTCAGATTCGCTCGATTCTCTGTCTGTACCATTTTAAAAAAAGGTGGTGCCAGATGGTAAGGTACTTATGTGATTATAATTAATGATGAATGATTATCCATAAGTGAACATATTTCCAAAAAACATGGTATTACCATGATATGTAATCGAAAACATATAATATATTTCTTTTCTCTTCTCTTCTCTTCTCTTCTCTTCT